>NC_081564.1:49396840-49496124 GCF_022355385.1 Mustela nigripes | reverse complement strand
GGATATGGTAAGTTCTGATACACTTAGAAAATAGATAATATTTATGAATATAACATATTCCTACTATTAAGTAGAGTATGTTACTATAGTTGTGGATAATTGATAACATTAAACCCACAAAAACAAACAAAAAAAACCCTGACATAGGATATGGTAAGTTCTGATACACTTAGAAAATAGATAATATTTATGAATATAACATATTCCTACTATTAAGTAGAATATGTTACTATAGTTGTGGATAATTGATAACATTAAACCCACAAAAACAAACAAAAAAACCCCTGACATAATAGATGATAACTGTTTTTTAGCTAACAGATTTTTCCCATTTCAAGAGAGGAAATATTCAAAGGAAACTTCTTAGAGATTAAGAAATATATATATGTACATATATATAATATTCTCTAATATAACCTACCAGCTGAAATTTCTAATATCCAAAATGTCCTTTTCCATTTTTTTTTTGTAAAAAACTTATTCTACAAAAGATACCTTGCTGTGTCTATTACAGCTTTACATCTGCACACTCTTAGGTTTATATTCAATAGATATGTATTTTTATGTTACCAAAAGTCTTGTATAAGAATGTTTAGAGCAGCACTATTCAACAATCCAAATATCTATCAATAATAGAATGAATTAAAAATTGCGGCATATTTGTACAATGGAATACCATAGATCAATGAAAATAAACAAACTATAACAGCAAATATGAATGAATCAGAAAAGCACTTATTTGTTTATTTATTTATTTATATTTAATTTTATTTTTTTGTCAGGATAGGTTGTAAGATTGTCTGTAGAAAGCCAGATTTTGAGTGATTTCATTGGCTGGGAAGGGTTTGCTTGCCACTATGAAACTAGTGAAGTTTTTTTAACCCTTTTTTGTTTTTAAATTGAGGTATAACTGACAAAACATTGTATTAGTTTTAAGTGTACAAAGTAATGATTTGATATTTGTATATATTGAAAAGCGATTACTATAATAACTCTAGTTAACATCCATTGCCATACATAGTGACAAATGTTTTTTCATTTTGTTATGAGAACTTTCAGGATCCATTCTCTTAGCTCCTTTCAAATATGCAATAGAGTATTATTAACTGTAGTCACTGTGCTGTTCATTATATCTCCATTACATTAATTTTGTAACTGGAAGCTTATACCAACAAAAACAATTTATTGAGTGAAAGAAGCCAAACACAACAGAGTACATACTGATTTATCCCATCTATATAAAGTTCACATATAAATAAAAGTAATTTATAGTACTCACTAATCAGGTTATTTACTACACTTCAGGAAGTGATAACTGGAGGAAGATACATGGGGCTTCCGGGCTACCAGTAGTATTCTGTATCTTGATTTGGGTGCTGTTTACAATGCACCCAGTTTGTGAAAATCCATCAAGCTGTACACTTGTGATGTACACATCTTTATGTAATACTTAAATAAAAAGTTTAACATGATATGTTTGGGGTAACTGTGAAAAAAATAAATATAATTTTTAGTCGTTTAGCCAGGAGATCCTATTTCTAAATGATTTTCTACCTCTTTAGCTACACTGTGACTAAATCTCCACCATCCTTGTGGGGCTGGTAGGGTCATCTCAGCAACTGTTGCCATACCATTTGAATGCCTAATTTCAGAGGATTTTCCAAAATGATTTATGTATACCACCATAGTCACTGTTTGTTAATAAGAATGCTTATGGAAGAAGATAAATTTAGGTGTTTTGGTGACCAGATTGTGAGCCCAGATGAGGCTCATTGGATATTTACTCATGGCTCCCCAGAAGCATATGAAAACCAAGTTTTTTTGACCTTCTTAGGATGAGATAGATTTGATTTTATTTACTCTCTTCTATTTTCTGCAGCAAAGCATTGTTCTAATAGAACAGCAAATCTAAATTTACTGAGTTAAATTTTGTATGAGTTTTCTTCTTCTGGATGACAAGAAAAATGTTTTGCTTAGGGAAAAAAAAAAAAAAAAAAAAAAAAAGGCCAGAGCATTATGTCTGCTGTAAATTTAAAAAAAAAAAAAAATTGTGTTTTTAAAAATGTGACAGCAAACTATAAACTGAAAAAACAACAGGCTTGCATGGTGGGCGGTGCCATATGGAAAGAATGAGTCAGTCAATCTGTCAACAGACATTTGTTGAGCATCTACTTTGAGTCAACCCACATTCTAGCAGTGAGAATATAGTGGCAAACAAAACAAATGTGACACCTACCCTCATGGGGCTTGCAGTAGAAGAAATATAGCCAGTTAATCAAAAATATTGGTTGTAATGAAGAATCATTATAATCACAGACAAAATCTAAGTATTTTATTTTATCCTTTGTACACATAAAACATTTTAAATAATATTCAGCTCTTATTTTTTCTTATTATAGATCCATGTATTAGAGTTCTATGTTTTGTCATTAAGCACAACCATAAAATTACTTATGACATCCAGATTCATTTTCTTTAAATAGAGCAGGAACTTCACAACACTCTTGAAATGGCCCGAATGAAAATCCCTCTCTTAATCATTTTTCTTTGGTCTTTCAATTGTCCATACTACACTTAAACTAATTCTCATAAAAACAACTCTAGTTTTACACTGATGTTTGATAGGCTTATAAACAAATAAGTTAAATTATTAGAAGAAAAAACAATGCACATAAACAGGTCTGCAAAAGAAGAGAAGAGAATACAATTGATTCTTCATAAACATATGATCCAACTGATGGAAGGTGATGTTCACGGATGTTTAAGAACATTGCCTGTGAGTGCTGGACATTCAGTATCCTGTAAGCACATTTTAATTAACAGAAGATAAATTTCAGTGTTTTGGTGGTTAGACCGATTCATGAACTAAGTTGTTTAAATAGGTGTAGGTTGGAAGAACTACTAAAACTGTGGTGTTTAACAAGGGAGCCTCCAGCCTTGTGTAGCCATTGAACTTTTGAAATGCCTCTAGCCCAAACTGAAATGCACTGGGAATGCAAAAAACACTAGATTTGGGAGTACATTTTTTGTATTGAAAAAGGTAAAATGGCCACATTAACTTTCTGCTTATTACATGTTGAAATAAGTAATAATATTTTGATTAAATTGAATTAAGTAAAGTACTTTTGAAATTAATTTTATCTCTTTCTTTTGTTCATTTTAAAGTGACCACCAAAAAATAATAAATCACCTGTGGTTCACATTTATGGTTCTCAACATATTATATAGGGTCAGAGTTGTCATAATGTGTGTATTTGCATGTGAATATATATAAAATTTATAAATAAGAAGTAACTGAAGAACAAAATGTGTTAAGAAATGTGCTCAACCCTACATATAGTGGTAGGAGGAGAGAGAAGTGGAAAATGAGGCTGCAGACCCCGGAGGCTGTCCTCTGATGCCCTACCCATGCTACCTCCTATTAACACATTCTTAACACTAATACAGGTTTTTATGTGTTCAAGAGAATGACAGTTCTAAACAGGCACGTTAAACTAGACCTGTTGAAAAGATGTAAAGTATAGAGTTTGAGAAAATGAAAGAGGAAAAATGTAATACACTTAGAATAGCAACATCAGGGAGCTGAACTCCCCCTAGCGCCCAAAGGGCAGAGTTGTTTCCAGAACCAAGAGAAGTCAAGAGCAGAAGAATATATATATCCGAACTTCACTCTCCTGCTGTCCCCTGATCTTCTGCTAGTGTCTCCCATTGATGAAGACCAATAGGAAGCCCAAGAACAAGTGCACCGTTAAGCAAGCCATACGGATTAGCTTCACAGACTACAGAGGACAGTGCAGAGTGAAGGGTAGATCTACGCAGACAAATGAAATAATTGCACTCCAATGGATTATGAGTTTATTTCTAACCATAATCTTTGTGGATGGATATACTTTCAACGCAATAAAAGACAATCACAAATGTTATTGCATCTAAATTTTGTGTACACTCAAATGGAACTATTTTTTTTTTTAAGGGAGAGGCAGTAAATACAGTGTGACAGTAGCTTAAAGTACTAGTCTGAAAAATAATATATAAATTTTGGTCTCAGATCCACAGCTCAATAAAATCTCTTTCTTGTTTGCATGTTTTAAAGATTTATTTTATAAAGCAACAAAAATATTCCCCCAACTCTATAATAGGGTTGTTGTAAGGGTCAACATTTCATTACTTGAAAGGTACAAAACTAGGCAGTACTATAAGACAGATGTCAGTTTGGGGTAGGGACCCTTAAGATTAGAAAGAATATACTCTAATGCTTTATCTAAACTGTGAAAAATCCAAAGCTCTCCCCAAGGTTGCTGAAAATATGCAAGGGTTTTGTTCTTTTAGGCACAACCCCTCTTAGCCTAAGCTCTAGACATGGGTTATGAATTGTCTAATTGATCAACATTCATTTTTTTCTGTATTACAGTGTGAAATAAAATATCTTTCTCAGTTTTAATTAAAAAAATAAAATCCCACTTGAAATGAGATTTGTGGATCAAACAGGCTTGGCTTTCAGTGTGAAGGATAAATTCAGCTTACCAATGTAAATATAGTGCATTGTTATTATAAATATAACTTTGGGCATGTTACTAACTTTTATCTCTTAATGATTTCATCTATGAAAATGAGTTGGCTAGAAGAGTTTTATATTTTTGAGAGTATTACCTAAAAATAACAATATAAACATAACAATTATAAGACAACAAGTTTGTTTGATCAAACATTTTTCTTTTCTAGAGGTTATGTTAGTGTTAAGTAGCCACACTAATAAATTTGCTCAATAATGAAATTATTTCATTATTATTATAGAGGTAATTTCTGAAGTTTATAAAAACTCTAATATAACCTTCAAACTACCCTCCATATTAAAATCAAACTTTTTTTCTACATCTGAAATAGGATATGTTAGTAGTTTCCAACTACAAAATTCCTCAATAGCTCTTTCATGTCCAAAAGTAAAGTTCAAATTATAACATGATACCTCTTGCTTACCTTTCTGGTTTTCTCTCTCTCTCTCCCCTACCTTCTCCCAACATCCTCACTATTCATACTCCTGTCATATGAAACCCCTTTGAGACATGTTTCTTCCCAGAAACCCACATGCATCCACTACTGTCATTATCAATACCAAGGCTGGATTGGAATTATTTGTCCATTGTATGCTTTTCTATAATTAATATAAAATAACTCTATAAATCTACTTTAATTCACTATTAATGTCTGTCTACTCACCTCTCTTCCCACTAGAATTTTTGACATTTTAGGACGGAAATTGTTTCTTAATCATCTTTATATCTCCAATACCAGACAAATAAATGAAATATATTAGCATGTGAAACACTAGGCAGGAAAAGTAAAATCATTCATAGTAAATATGAAAATTGGCTAGATTAAATAGATAAACAAAAGAAATTCCAAGACAAGAACAAAAGGAAAATTCATATTGAAATCAAGTTCAAGAGCTATTTCTTAGGGACAGAGATAACAACAAAGTTATTGAAATGTAGGATGACAATCAAGAAGTAAATTACAATAAATTCTGAAGAAATGAAGCTAGGAATGAAAGAGTCCTACTAAGTATAATTTAGTTTTTTTTTTTTTTTTTGTCAAGCTCTTCTCCTTTGTCAGAATATATAAAAGAATATTTATATATTTTATGGTCATGCATACCAAATGAGTTATTATACATCAATTGAACACAGATGCTTTTTCCATACCCACAATATCTAAGCTACCCCAAGGACCATTTATAAAGGCAAAATTGTTCTAAGAGCAGATCATATACTTTAACCTAGCATAAATGAAGTTAAATGGTAAATATGCATTGCAAGATGATTTTGGAAGACCTCTGTCAAAAAAAAAATTGCATTGGCCAGAGTTAAATAGGCAAGGAGGACTTTATTTATTAAGATTATTGCAATAAGGGAGAGAGATTAAATTCAACTCCCTGGAAACAAAGGGCAAGAGATTTTCCTAAATTTGAGGTGAGCTGGAGGAAAATTTATGGAGGGCACCAAGGGAGGGATTGGTCAATGATATTAGGCCATCTGTGTTTGCTAATTGGCACTTATCAAAGTTAGGCTCCTATCCTCCCACAAAGACTGGCATATAGCATGCTATCTTTCTTAATGATTATGTTTGAAAGGGATGGCTCTTGGGTCCTTGAGAAAGACATTCCTGGGTATTAAATCTGGCAGGAGGTTGGGAGAAGATTTACATCTCAAAAGGGCGGAGAAAAAATTTACAATTGCAAATTTTCTGAAGTAAATGCTCTAAGTGAAGGAAAGTCAGGGGCCTAGCAGGAGAAAGAAACCTGTCTGAAATGTAGTGAAGCTGAGGGGAATTTTAAAGCTGTTTGGTCACTCCGGTTTAGGGCTTTTAACATGGGAAACTCTCCTGAAAGAAGAGGTATAAGAGGTAACCCACTTTGTCAGCTTCTTGGTCTTTGCTCCATTATTTCCCCCATTAAGAACAGGTGTCAGGAGAAAAGGGACCGGGATATACCTCTTCCAGTATCTCTACAGATAACCTTTTTTATGGTGTGGTGTTGCCTGATGCATAGATAAAATAGGTGTGTTTGATAGAAAGCAATTTTCTCTCTCCTATCAAACATATATGCCTGAGTCATCTGAATCGCAAACATTTACTAAATGCTTCCCATAATTTAGGCATTTCCTTAGAGTAACTCAAACTCTTAAAATGTCACAGAAATATATTATTATATCCACTTTACCTATGAAGACGGTGAGATTTGGAAAGTGCTCAGTCCCATGATAGATAAAGATGGTATCAATCATGGTCTGATATTACCAGACATCCTAATGCATTATGAGTTTTTGAGGAAACTCGTATTCTAACAATAGAACTATTCCTTCATTTTTGTCCATACTGAAACTAATTTGGTACTGTTATGCCCCAATGATGGGTCTGTGATTAAAGGAGCGAGACTGATACAAAGCGAAGGTCAGGCAAAGCTTTATTTCACACCAAGCATCAAGAATCTAACCAAACTTCGGGGCTGCACCTCTTACAAGAGAAGACGACCCTTCTCTGTTTCACAGTCTAGCTTTTAAGGGCAAAGGCCATGCGGTCGGGTCTGGCCACGCACAGGTGGCCAATGTGATTGTAACACACACAGGAAACTCCACAGTGATACCAGGTGAGCAATTGAGTTACAATTTACCCTAGTAGACATTTGAGCCAGCCTATTACACCCTGATTGGGATTGGTGCCCAAAAGGCTCCCAAAGGGCGGGGCCCATACTCCTTGGTAATCAGGGAGACAGTATGCATCCCCCCCATTGATCAGATGTCTCCACCTGGCCTGACCCACCTTTGTATCTGGGCTTTGTTTCCTGAAGCTGGTTTCTGGGACTTGTCTCCAAGTAAATCCCCTGGAGCAAGGGGAGCAGGGACAGTTTCTAAATAGGTCCTTACAGTACCAGTATTTTTCTATGTATAAAAAGATATAATTGGAGTTAGAAAAGTAGTATATCTAATCTCTCCATATCCCACTGATACATAGATGACTATCATTTATTAATTAAAAGGTTGAAATAGCAAAAAAAAAAAAAAAAAAAAAGATAAATACTCCAAAATAAATTTAACAAAAATGAGAAAAATTTGTATGAGGAAAAATGTGTAACACTACCAAAAGACAGAAAAGTAGATTTAAACAAATGGAAAGCCCACTCTTGTCTTTGGTTAGACATACTATCAAGATGTCAGCTCTCCCCAAGTTAATTTAAAAATGTGAAACCATCCTAATAAAAATACCTAGGAGCTTTGTTATGGAGATAGGACTGTTGACACACCATAATACCCCCCCCCCCAAAAAAAAAACCACTGGGAAAGGAAAGCTATAGCAGAAAGGTGAGAATTAATTGTACAAGAAATGAGAAAACCTTTTAAAGCTGCTGTAATTGAAAGAGTGTGTACTAGCCCAGGAAAAGACAGAGCAATAATGAAACAGATAAGAAAGTCCAGAAACAGACAAAATTGCTCAGAGAAGGGGTGCCTGGGTGGCTCAGTCAGTTAAGCATCTACCTTCAGCTCAGGTCATGATCCTAGGGCTCTGGGATGAGCCCCCCAATAGGCCTCCTGCTCAGTGGGGAACCTACTTTTCCCTCTGCCTCTGCCCCTCTCCCCTGGGAACAAAGGTGCGCTCTCTTCTTTCTCTCAAATAAAGAAATAAAATCTTTAAAAAAAAAAAAGAAAAAAGAAAAAAAACTGCTCTGAGAAATCTAGTTTATGAGAAAGGTTGAATCAAGGATTAATGGAGTAAAGTTTGTTTTTTGTTTTTTGTTTTTGTTTTTTGTTTATTTAAATAATGTTGGTTCTATGGTTTGACCGTTTGGAAAAGATAAAATTAAATCAGTGGCTCACAACATAATGACAACTCTAAACAAATCAGATATCCAAATATTTTTAAAAATCTAAGTCATAAGAGAAAAAGAATGAATTCCTATTTAAGAAAATGAGAAAGTTTCTTAACTTCAATGATAAATTTATTTATTTATTTTAAGATTTTATTTATTTATTTGACAGAGATCACAAGTAGGCAAAGAGGCAGGCAACAGAGATCACAAGAAGGCAAAGAGGCAGGCAGAGAGAGAGAAGGAAGCAGGCTCCCTGCTAAACAAAGACTCCCATGTGGGGCTTGATTCCAGGACCCTTAGATCATGATGGGAGCAGAAGGCAGAGGCTTTAACTCACTGAGCCACCCAGGTCCCCCAATTATAAATTTAAATGTAGCAAAAGATTAACACATTTAACAATGTTTTTAGAAAAGTCATGGCCAAAAACCACCATTTTTTTACCACAATAAAAATTTTTTAAAAATAATAATAAGGAAAGTCACATGACAGATGACAAAATGGAAGAAAATATTTGTCACATATATCATAGAAAAAGAGCTAATATCCCTAGTATGCAAAGACCTTTTAACAACTGAGGGGAAAATCTCAAGAATATTACAAGAAAAAAAAAGAATAAAATACATGAATAATTTAGACACACATATATTACTTAATATAAAGTTTAGACAAAAAAATTAAACATAAAATTATGTTCACCTTCACTCACAGTGAGAAAAATGCAAAATAAAATCACACGGATTTATGATTTCTTACCTATCAAACCAGCAAAATCTTAAAAACTTAATATATATCTAAGCAAGACTGTGGGAAGACAGCCATTCTTGTACATAGTTGCTAGTGAGAATTCAGAAAACACAAAATGGTTCAAGCTCAGTGGAAGGGAATGTGTCAATATCTTGGAAAGTTACATCTGCGATCCCACTCCTAAGAACTGACCCTGAAAATACATTTCCAACAGCATAAAAATTATGCATGAAGGCTATTCACTACAGCATTTTTTAATAATTGCAAAATATTGGAAGATACCTAGCTGTGTAAGTGTAAGAAATTGGTTCAGTAAACAATGGTACCATATAGAATGTCATATTATGTTGCTGTTAAAAAAATGAAAAAAGGAAAAAGAAAAGGAGGCACTCTATGAATTTATAATGAAGTGATTTCTAAGAGATATTAAGTGCCAGGAGCATACTGCAAAGAAAATACATAATGCTTTATCTTTTATGTACCTTTTATGTAAAAAGAAAAAGAATGCATGTATCTACTTAAGTTTTCAAAAAGAAATCCCGAAAGTATAGGTAGACAATAAAATTTTGTTACTTCAACAGAAGAAGGGAGCGTGATAAGGTGAAAAGGTTGTGGAACGGAAGAGTGTGTCTTTGAATATAACTTTTTGTATTGTGCTGACTTTTGAAAACATGTCACCATTGTATCCACTCAAAAAAAAAAATGGCCTTTTTAAGATTCAGTTATAGTACTGACAACACCTTTCAACAACACTTATTGTCTAGGTGGCAACACTTCCCCATAACACGTTTTTATACTTGTGAGGTCAGTTCTATGTCATTATTATGTCCTCCAGAAATCCCTAAATCAGCAACCAAGATAATGCGCTGTTTCTTCCATAGACAAGGTTTACCATCTGGGGATCAAGGGATTAAAATGGGTGTGTCTTTTCTCACTGTGTATATATCTTTTATAATAAGATTAGCTTCTTACTGGGTAACTTTAGGTTCTGCTCATCTTGAAGTATTGTTTCCCATGGGGCAGGGAAATGCTTTCTTAGGGGACTCAACAACTGTTCCATGAGACTGAAATCTGAGACTGCACTTGGCCACTTCGGGATCCATAGGCTAGAGAAACAACCGGTGAAGAAGGGGATTAGTCATTCTGGTTAGAGTGAAGAAGGGGATTAGTCATTCTAGTTAGAGTGATTGAACCTGCAGATTAAATGGGAATTGAATGGATTTTACACGGTGGAGAAAAGGAAGTATGTATCTGGAATGCAAGTGACCCTCCAGTCATTTAGTATTCTTGTATGCTGTGATTAAAGTCAGTGGAGAAGTCAAACAACTCAATACCAATAGAACTGCTAACATTCCAGATTTTGGGGGGAATGAAGATTTGGCTAACCTCACCAGTCAAAAACTGTGATGTACAAAGTAGCTTGCTGAGAACAGACAGAATATGGAAAATCATGTGTTATAGGAAAAGATATTTATAAATATTACCACCTGACCAGCTCTACACAAGGATTGTAATAATTATGGGTCTTTATTCCATATTTTGGTATAATGCTTGGGTGCATATTAACTTTTCTCCATTCTCATTCCTCTATCATCTAACACACTATTCATTGAGAGCAGTTCACTTGATATCTCATAATTAAAGTCCCAGGAACACATCAAAGGTGAATGTATTTCACCTAGAAGAGAAACGAACTTAACTCAAACACTCCTATTTTGTGAAGAGGATTAGAATGTTTTTGCTATATAAGGAGTAACAGCATTAATTAGGCAGAAGCCTTTATTTTTTTTTTTACTGTCTCTTGGAAGTTAGTTTTAAAAGGGTAAATGCAGTTGCCAAATTGAGAAAAGGTAGTTGTGGTAGCTTATATAGTGTCAGATTAGTTCAGCTGGAGCTATATTCTTCAGAATTCCCTCCCATGCTTAGGTCTGAATTAACATGGGTACTAAGAGACTTTTCCCACCAGCCTGGGAAGGCAAAATAAAGGAGAGGCTATATTCCTTTTTACGCTTAGGTTGTCACTGTTGTACATCATACATTTTGTCAATCTGTTGCTCCTGATTGACTTGGGAGTGATAACTAGGTGACTCCTCCACTTCTTCTTCTTTTTTTTTTTTTAATTTTATTTATTTATTTGACAGACAGAGATCACAAGTAGGCAGAGAGGCAGGCAGAGAGAGAGGGAGAGGGAAGCAGGCTCCCCGCTGAGCAGAGAGCCCCATGCGGGACTCGATCCCAGGACCCTGAGATCATGACCTGAGCCAAAGGCAGAGGCTTTAACCCACTGAGCCACCCAGGCGCCCCGACTCCTCCACTTCTTCTTCTTCTTCTTTTTTTTTTTTTTTAAAGATTTCACTCATTTGACAGACAGAGATCACAAGCAGACAGAGAGGCAGGCAGAGAAAGAGGAGGAAGCAGGCTCCCTGAGGAGCAGAGAGCCCGATGTGGAGCTCAACCCCAGAACCCCAGGATCATGACCTGAGAGGAAGGCAGAGGCTTTAACCCACTGAACCACCCAGGCGCCCCCCACCACCACTTCTTAAAGATGCGCTGTAGCCTCACCAACTCTGGGAGCTCAGCTCTGTAAGGAAGTGCGCCAAAGCAGGCCATCTGCATCCTGGAAGTTGTAGGCTTGGAGGAAGTAAAAAAGCCATGTAGATTCCATTCTGTCCCTAGGAATTTCCCTTCAGCCTCGCAGGTTGTAGCTTTTCCTCGCTTTCACTTCACACCCATCTTGCCTTTCTCAGCCTGCCCTGTGGATTGCGGTCTGTGGCACCAGGCAGAAATAGCCTATAATATATAATAAATATATAATATATATAGCTTATAATTACAGCCTATAATATATATTATAATAATTTATAATATAGTATATGATAATACTGTTCAACAGGTCTTACAAACACATAAGAAAACATCCCCAAAATGTAATGGTTCTGCTTCTCTGATCAAAGATACTGACAGTTACCTGCATGACACGTAAGAGAATGGGGTTGAAGGGATCTAGGAAAGGGTGGCACCTCTCTGAATCTATCTTTTTATACAGCTTTCATAATGGAAGCATGGAGATACTCTATATCGTTAAAATAGGAAGATAATCCAACAACGATGAGAAGAGCAGAAGTAAAACTAAAATTGAAAACAACCTGAAGCAAATCTAGCCAATTATATTTCAAATTAAAATTATAATTAAACTGGAGGAGAAGGAAAAGAAATACAGCAATAATCCAAGTAATTTATGAACATGGAATTGGATGTACATTCTCAGTCTTTGGCTATGTGGGGAGAACTCTTAGCAGATTTGTTTTCTGAAGAGGAAATATGGGCAAATCGATTATGAATATATTTTAGATGTTTCATAGCATTGACAAATGCTAGAAGTTAGGATTCTTCACATGGAAAGAGAGACTTAAATATATGGAAAGGAGGAGGACAAAGGAGTACTCTCATTCAGATGTATCGCAGTTGGAGATATTGGTATAAAATCATGATTTCTAAAATGTATATGTGTATGTATATGGTTATGCTAATTATATGCATATGTCTGCTCTGTCTGCTGAAAGGACTCTAAATGAACACAACTAAAGCCCAGGTCATAGTCTCTAGTGCCGCTCCCCACTAAATGGAACCTGCACCACTGAGATAAATAGCTTGGTGATTCCAGGGCTGGGAAGGAGTATGCACAAGAGGATCCTGGAATATCTTGCCATGCCAGGAAGCCAAAAAGTGCCCCCCCCCCCAAATTAATAGGCATGTCCCAAGAATTTAGGAGTCAGCTTCTAGGACAATTTGAAGACCAAAATAATTATTATTTAATTATAATATAGTGATGAATTATTGACCATTGGAAAAAAAAAATCCATGTGTCCCTACTGATAATAAACAGGCAAATAGGTGGGGGAAGTTAGAGGGGTTTTGCCAATAATAGGGTACCAAGCAATGAAAGTGATGGGAGTTTTAGAGGTAGAAAACCAGTATTTTGTGACTATCAGAATAGACTGATTTAAGCAAGAAAACAATCGCACTTGAGGACCAGGAGTTTTAGAGGTAGAAAACCAGTATTTTGTGACTATCAGAATAGACTGATTTAAGCAAGAAAACAATCGTACTTGAGGACCAGGATATTTGTGTTGCTTTAAAGTGTCAATACCAGGTTATTTATTAATTATAAGGAAAAAATATGTAACTACCAGTGGAGAAATGAACTATTTGACTCAGTAATTCAAATTAAAAGCATCAGTGAGGGACATCTAGATATCTGCTGTCTCCAGATGTAACAATCTAAGAAAGACATAATAGCACCTGGTGTTTTGGCTGGGAATGCAGAACCTGAACCAAATATGCATACACACCAGTCGGAGCCAAAAGAAGGGTTTTCATATTTTAAAAACTATTCTTCAAAATCTTAATCTCCAAAGACAAAGAAAGACTGTAGAAATGTTCCAAATAAATGGAGACTCAAGAGGATGACCCTGACAAGTAAACACAATATTTGATTCTATACGGGATCTTGTACGGTGTGGGGGGTTGGGAGGAGACTTCTACTTAAAGAGCAATTGATTCAACTGGCAAAACTGGAATATGAGTAGTAGATGAGCTAAAAGCCCTTGCTCAATTTTATATTTATTGCCTCTTATAATTGTATTGAAGTCACATAAAAGAAATTTGTTTAAAAAAGAAATGATGGAAAGGGGTATGATGATTGTAACGTCCTCTCTAAAGAGTCACAAAAATATAGCGTGTATGTTTGTGTGTGTGTGGATGTGTCTACAACGCGAGGGAGAGCAAAGAAGGAAGCAAATGAGGTAACATGTTAACAACGGTTGCACCTGGCACTCTTTGCGCTATTCTTACTTCTGCACATATTTTTGACTTTAAATTTACTTCCAAATAAAACCGTCATTTTTGTTTTTATTCTGTTTCATTCTGGAGTACTTGAAATTACACAATGGTGGTTGTTTAGAAGAGTACCTAAACAAAATCTGAAATATCTTTTAACTCAATGACATCAATCTTACCCGAAGGCATAAGTTACAAGAAGCACACCTAACTTACTTTAAAAAGAGGAGAATCGTAAGGTTTATACATAATGAAAGCTGGATCAAGTGTTTCCTGTTTGTAATCGTTGATACTTTATTAAAAGTTTCCTTTTTCCATTTTTTTTCTTTCCTTCTTTCTATTTCTTTTTCTTGAGACAGTTGAATCTGAAATACACAAGAAAACATGACCACGTTGTTTGTGTTTTCCCCAGAAATGTTGATTTATTTTTCACTTTTTTACTATAGTTCTGGCCAATTTCAAAAATAGATTCTCACTCAAACACCTTGCAAAAAAGGTTTTCTGATATTGGTGCTGAACTAGGTACTATGATGATCTCCGAATTCTTTTCACTGTGTGCCTGAGGCTAATACATCAAATCCTGTTTGGGAGTCATTCCCTAGTGTTGCTTGACTTTGAAACAAACTGAGTTGTCTGCAGATAAACGGGTGCTTAGGCAAGGCATTGGCTTAGTGCTAGAAAAGCTAGCCAACCCGTAATTCATAGTGACTAAAGCTATTTAAGAGTAAGGCATTGCCAACATAAGCTGCATGTTTTATGATAAACAGCTCAACTTAAAATTGTTTACTTTTCACATTGCAATGTTAGTAGCTATCTGAATGTGGGTTAAGCAATGTGCAATTTTCCTAAATGTCTATAAAAGTGAAAAAGAATCCTTGCACGTTTTTTACTGAAAGCCAAATTTGGCCAAAGCTTCTCTCTTTTCCTTAAGCCATGGAATCGATGAAGTCAGACCTTTGCGTGTATGCTGCTCTCATTTTTTCTTTTGCCAAGACCATGGAGTCCTGATAAGAGATAGGGGAAGCTTTACCCTCCCTCCTCAGTGACTCTGTGAACACACACGCACCATGAGAAGGTCATTCATTGAGCAAGGGTACATCCCTCCTCCTCAACAGACAGATGAATCTTTCTGATCACCTCGAAGAACCACACTGTTTGGATAATAAAAATGATGGGGTTTTACCAAGGTATAGGATTATAATAGTATTTTGGCCAGGAAAGTTTGAATAACCAATTTTTATCTACAGCCGATCATTCTTTTCTGCAAGGTTCCCGAGGGATGTATGCATACAAGCAAAATGTAACAAAGAAGCTTTTTACGTTTAGCTTTGGCCATAAACCCTGAAGTCGGATTCCAAGAAACTAAACTAAAACATATGAAAGCCTACTTTATTTTAAAGATAGATATGTTAGTATGTTACTTATAACAAAAGAAGTATAAGACCTATTTTTTGGGGGTGCCTGGGTGGCTCAGTGTGTTGAGCTTCTGCCTTCGGCTCCGGTCATGATCTCAGGGTCCTGGGATAGAGTCCAGCATTGGGCTCTCTGCTCAGGAGAGAGCCTGCTTCCCCCTTTCTCTCTGCCTGCTTCTCTTCCTACTTGTGATGTCTCTCTCTCTCTCTCTCTCTCTCTGTCAAATAAATAAATAAATAAATAAATAGAATTAATCTATTTTCTGATCCTTTTTTCCCCTCCTGTTTCCTGATCCTTAAAACCAAATTCTGGTCTTTGAATTTTCCCCTTTAATGGAGCAAAGGTTTAAGGGACCACAACTCTCAAGCCGAGAAAAATATCGCTATATGTTTAGACTAAACAGACTTATTTACACCACCTATAAAATAAAATCCAAAGAGTAGCCTTGAATCCAATCAACTAGGTATGTTTTCCTTGTCTTTGGGCTTGGAATAAAATGTGATTGGAATGGACTTCCTTCTTCTGGTAACCAGCTAACCAAGTGGTATAGGAAAAAAATACTTATTTTTCTCTATGCCTGAGTTTATAAGACATAGAAGACTTCAGTACAAACCTGTGTCCTGGAGGCATTATGGTCTACTGAAATTATAATAGGTTTGGGAAGAGTTCTGGATTCAAATTCTCCATTACTTACTGCCTGAGTAAATCTCACAATTATTCTAAACTTATTTCCCATGACTTAAAAATGTGGATAGTAATAGCATCTATTTCAAAGACTCAAATTCCAGGTACCAGACATGTACTGCATGTCAGGCCTTACTCAGAACATTGCGGATTCAAAGATAAATAAGATAAAACTTCTATCACTGAACATTGTTTGTAGGGTAAACACTATTAAAGAGGAGGATGATTATTCTGAGCTTTGCCAGATTTGTAGGAATATGCAGAAGAACGTAAAATATTTATTTAAAATATTAAGCAGAAAGACAACCTAATGTATTCAAAGAACAATAAGGAATTTTATATTTACTAGAACAAAAAATGAAGGGCAAAGTTTAGAAGATAAAACAGGAAGTAAGAAAGGGTCAAACCATGAAAGATCACTATGTTGGCTTAAGAAGGTGATGGGTAACACACACACATGTGCACACACACATGCACACACGCCTAGATCAGAAAAATACAAGAGAACTTGGAAAGCCTGAAAATACTTTATTATTTCAATGCTTGCCTATTCCAGAAAGCTTTTTGGAAAGAAAAATGTAATCACTTTGACTTAGAAGCAATGAAGTTCATAGACAATTTAGCGTAATGGAGAACTGGAATTATAATTTTATGCATCACCTCAGCCCTGATTTTACTCATTTGGGGGCTCCCCTTACAGAGGTGCATTTCTGGTGTCCTGCTACTTTTTTATGCTGCCTAAGTACTAGAAGAACAGGGGAGAGTTTGAGAGAAGTGGAATATTCACGGGTCAATGCATTGTAACAAATACACATAAACATGCAGTTTCTGACTCTATATTTATCTTAAGAGATGGTATCAAGTGATATCTGTTGTCACAGTATCATAAAAAATATGCTAGTGCAGTTGAAAGCAGACTAGGGTGATGGTTAGTCCTCTCTGGAGAAGTTATATGTTAAACTGTAGCTGCCTATTTTGGAACATTGTTGCCAAGAGCTGAACCATGCTGAAAAAGCTAGAGCCAACTAAGGTGAGACACTCCATTCACAGGCAGTTTCAGCAATAAGGTGAAAATTCTTACAAGGACGAAGTCTTAGGGTAAAAATGGGTCAGTGCTAGCCAACATTCATAGGGAAGCAGATATACATTTTAGCTCTGGAAAAGAAGGTAAAGCACTAACCAGGGTTAAAAAGTTACCAGACCCCAGATGAAGGAAAAAGAAAGAGTGGTTATAAAAACTGAAATTGGGTAGGCTTGATAGGTTTGGGTCAGAAAAAGATCAGGATTAGAGAGATGGAGGTGCAGTCTTCCAGAAAGCAAACAGGATAATATCAGTCAAGATGGTCTCTTGTGCATGCCTTTATGCATGTTTGCTCCTTAAGCTATATGTTCTGCTCTGTTTCCAGGGAAAATCTTTGTGACCTCTGACAATAGATGATATTTAAATCTTTGTGAACCCAGCTCTGTTCTCATGACCCCCAGATGATGAAGAGGATTGCTTTTTCCAACATGCAGAGATTATTTCTGCCCCTTCGCCAATCAGTCAGCGAATGTGTGTTGAGGATTCTGTAACACAGACATACCACCCGCTACAGTTGGAGCTAAAGGAATTAATAGATGCTTGTATCAGTGCCCCTAGCCTGAGTTGCTTAGAATCCGGGGCAGAAGAAAAGTAGAAACAGTTTAAATAGCAAAAGGGGAAAAGAAAAGTACTCCAAAACTATATTTCAAGTGTCACAAAGGAGTACATAATCAATGCCTGTGAAATCAGAGGGCAGCAAGATCACTTCGGATTCTACCTTGGAAATTTATAGTTCTATTTTAACTCCTTTCCGAATAGATTAATGGACTACAACAAAAAAGTGTATAACAATGTATAATGTATAAATGATGCATAATAATATAATGCAGTGCTTGTGTTATTTTTATATTAACAATTTTTATCTGACTCTGTTACCTTAAATGTAACTTCCATGTGTGATTAGCTGCCTAACACAATGCCAAGAAGTAACATTTCCAATTGGATCAATTCATTATGCAATACCAAAGAAAGGAAGAAAGAAAGAAAGAAAAAGAAAGAAAGGTTATATTTTTGTAGTAAAAGCAAAACCACCTCATAATAGATATGTACATGCTTAATAAATGTACTCAGTAATGCAAATTAAAACAAAAAGATATCGTTTTCCACCCATCAATCAGTCAATGATTTTTCAAAATATTCTACTCATCAAGGATAGTGTGACTTAGTTTTACTTGGTAGTAGACATATAAATTAGTATAATTTTCTGGAAAGCAGTGTGCAATATATCTAAAGAGGCCTAAGTATATTCCTACTTTTTGAATCCACTAGTTAAACACCTTGGAATTTAACCTAATAAAATAGTCTCCTGTTTGTACAAAGATGCATATTTGTATTTATATATATTTGTGTTTCTACACATTTGTATTTGTACACATTTATGTTTGTATTCAAATTTTCATTTGATCTTTATTCATTAAAAACAATGTAAAATTATCTTTAAAATGGCATCCATGTCCGTAAATAGAAGAGTCGTTCACTAAGAGCATATTCAAATGATGGGTGATTTTAGCCATTACAAAATATCTTTTTAAGGTAACTTAATGATGTGGAAAAATTATCGAATTAAAATATAGTCCAGGAGATTGCTGCCTTCTAACATTTTTTGGACACTACCACCCACCCAGTGGGTAGTACGGAGATGTTTTGTCCTGCTTCACCCCTACACCAGTTCCCAAGCCCTGGGCTGAGTTTAACAGTGGAGTCTTAACAAATGGAACTTGACAAAAACAAGATCCAGAGCTTCAGCTAGACTAAAACACAATCAAGGAGGAAAAAAAATAGAGGACGAGGAGGGGACTTGCTACATCTGGTGAGGAGCCAGGAATTCTGGATCTGTGTTCCTGAAGAGCTCTAGGCAGGGCCAAAGGAAATAATCACAGACCTTTTAATCTAGAATTAAAAGTTACCTCAAATGTTGTAATAGGAATGAGGAAAGGTCTGGAAGTGTTCACTTAGCTCACAACACCATCTCTGTGATGTGGTTCTTACACCTATCTGGTTACTTGAAAGTCCTATGACCATAGAAGCTTCTCTGTACCACATCTTATTCTGTTAAAAATGAAATTAAGTTCTTTCCTTTCCAGCTCTAAATTCTACAATTCTGATGAACTGTAATTTTTAATACAAATTGAAAAAAAAAGAACATTCGTTCTACAATTCTAGTAAATTGTGATTTTTAAATACAAATTGAAAAATAAATTTAGAATAAAATGAGGCCAGGCATACAAAACAGATTAGAAGACTATGGAAGAAATGTTCAGAAAGATACCAGTATTACAGTTCTAAATTACCAACACAATTGGGTGTTAAAAAATTTTTTTTCCCAGAAGTCAGATTTCGATTGCATAGAAGTGTTTTATTTCCACAGTAGCCAAACAAATAGACACAAAGTGCTTTTATAACCTGAGGGCAAAGTCATTCCAGCGGGTATATAGGTCATCAGTTTCCTGGGTCCCCCCTCCATGCCCAGTACTTCTTTTCACTCATCATTGACCATTAAAAGCCACCACCATTCTTCTAATGTTATTTCTTAAATTGTTTTCTATCAGTGAAATCTTGAACATCTTATAGCACAGAGTTTAGAGTAGGCTTCAGTTGAATAAAGACAAGCATAATGGTAATTAGGAGGGGCTCAACAGAAGAATGGGGGGGATAGGGTGAAACAGAGTCACAGGATCCTGTAGCACAGATGGGTGAAGCAGTCCTGCTCCATGTGATTCAACAGCCTTGAGGTTCTTTCTGTCATTAGCATTTCCCTCCTTAATCTGTGTTGATTCTTTCTTCCCTACCTACTTGGCCTGAAATTTTTATTTGTAGATTCTTAGGAATTAAGAAAATAAAGGCAGATTAATCATTTTATATGACAGCTTGATACAGCAGTCAGAACAATAATAATTTCTGCAAGCTAGCCCCTTTTTGCATCTTGGCTTAACTCCTAAAACTTAATCTAGCTGTACCTCACTTTTTTTTTTTCAAATGTGGAAAAAGAAAAAGAGATTGGGAGAGGAGGAGAGAGGGAGAGAGAGATACTGAGAAAGGGAAAGGAAGAGAAAGAGAAATCTTTCCTTCTGGCTTAAAGTGTTGCTTTGAAGATCAAATGGTAGCAATACTACATATTGATAAGCTTTACAAACCTAATGACATTGCATAAAAATTAGACCACTTTAAAATATATATTTTATCTCTTGGGAAAGTAGAAGGTCCTCTAGCTGTCTTTTGCTACATAATAAGCTGTTAGTTTTGTTTACTGTCACCATCCAAAAGAGGAGGTCATTCAAGACAGGTAGTTAGGATCTACGACAAGCTAGGAGTGGAAATGTGCATTTCAGAGCTCTTTGTGGGAACTACCTGTGTCTGGACCATACCTGAAATTACACCGTCACGTTCACCATCACGTGGCTCCTCTTCTTTCCTGTCTGTTCAACACGTCTTATCCTTTACTGATTTCTCCCGGGAACATGTCTTAATGAATCACTACATCTCAATTTTGGGGCTAGGGTCTGCTTCTGGGAGAAGCCAACCTAAGAAACCCAACAGATTTTTTTGTTGTTGTTAAGTCAACAAATGGTCATTGAACATCTCCTAACTGCCAGCAGTGTCCTCGTTCATTAGGCAGAGAGAAGCAAAAATATAATCCTTTTCTAGGCATCTTCTATTTTATTGAGAAGGGTGAGAAATTAAATGAATGAATAGGTTTATAATATGATTTGTGTTAAAATCATGCTAAAAATGCTATGACCAACAAATGAACCAAAGTACATTAGGGAAAGGATAGAGAAAGACAAAAAGTATTATTTTAGATAGAGAGGTCAGATAAAGCCTCTCTGAGAAATGGATATGAATAAAAACTAGCCTCTGCCAGAGTAATATTTGTTTTTGTATATACATATAGAATATATATATATATATATAGAATCAGGTCAGTTTAAGCCTTTGTAAGAAATTAACATGTGCTGGGCACTCTGGTTGGCTCTGAGAAGATAGGGTCTCAGAAGAATATGGGGCATGGAGCTGAGATTGGGAGTCAAGCCATGTAGGGCTAAGTGGGAGGTGATTTGTCCTCAGCATCCTACAAACAGGATAGAGGCAGGGGAAATGCAGAAATGCTGGCGTTATTCTGAAGGTTATACCCAAGTAATTTAGACCTCTTAGAATAAAAGAAAAAGGGTTTATTCCATTGCTCCCTACTCTTTTTTGGGGAGTAAAAATGTGTTCTTATCTCTTTGTGTGCTTTGTAGCAATGCTTTTAAATGCCAGTTTATTAGAGGGGTGTGTGTGCGTGCGTGTGTGTGTGTGTGTGTGTGTGTGTCCATGCTCCATATTTTATTTTACACATAAAAGAGTTAACTAGGGTTCTCTTCCTGAAGACAATAAATAGATAGTTGCCTCAAACCATTGTTTAAATTGATTACTGTGAATGTTGCCATAGAAATGCAGAGTTAATATATACATACCTACATAGAAAACACTGCAGGTTATTACTCTAAGTCCACTTTTGCACATATGGATTTGTCTTTTCTTGTAATTCTTACTCTAACAATTTAATCTTTTTCTCCAAAGCTTTTGACTCTGCCTGAGATTGCAATAAGAGCATGCTAAAATAGAGCTAATATATAATGTATCCTAGTCTCCTATCTTTTTCATCCCTTGGAGACAAATCAAAACTGAAATAAAACCCATGATTCATTCTGTAAAATTCAAGTTTCCCATAATCTTAATAAAATCTCCTCACACTAAGCATCCAAAAAGGACTATTCAATAATCAAGTACTACTGGCTTTGTTTCCTGGGAGGAAAGGCTAAATCGAATAATTTAAGCAAATCATAGATGCAAATGTGATGCATTGCTTCAGAGTCTCTGTGCCTGATTTCCAGAACATCATCAGTTCACTGGGCTGCACCAGGATCTAGTCTAAGATGAATGAACCATTTGGACTTAAGGTTGATGTGGATGGCAGCAATTCGCCACAAGTTATTTCCATCCTGTGAAATTGCATTCCTCTTTTTCTTTTTCTGTGAAGCAAGGAAAAATAAATAGGCCTAGCAATGCAATTCCTTATTATATTGATCAGACTTCTGGCATTAAAAATGTCTGCCCTTTAACCTTTCCCTTTTCAGAAATCTCTCAATGACTCCTCTGTGCATGGCATGAATATGTACCTCTGGAGACATTATCAGCAATATTTTTTTATTACTGACACTGTAAAAAAAAATGGACGTGTTTTAAACCCTCTACAAACTACTGTTTAAAAACACAAGACATGATTGATCACCAGATGGAGCAGTAAAAATGAAAACTGGGAGATAAAGATGGAATACAAATATTTAATCATAAATGGGAAAACAATGAAAATCTGAGGATAACTATATTCTGTTTGCAGATAATAACCTTTCATGTGAGAATGAGTCACTTATGGTATCTAACATAGAAACATAAATTCAGTTGCATTCTAACTACAAATTTTTGCCTGCAACACTCTTGCTTATAACTGGAAACATTTTATTTAGCTATTCTAATTCAGCAAAGTCTGATATATTTGAATTTTTACATCACATCAGTCAAGAAACATTGCTTCTCCTACTAATAAAAAAGGCATTTTCTTCTGTAACTTAAAATATGGCAGTATCATAAAGCATATTGAAAACTCTCTGACAAAAGCTTTGGGTCCATAATATTGGAGACCTTATATAATACTTTCTTTGAGATAGAGATTTTTACTTCAGTTCTGGTGTGTCCCAGAATGTTGATGAAATGGAGATTTATTTTAAAATATTTTGCAGATGGCATTGCACTGTTGTCTTACATGTGAATATGGTATGCTAGACCATACCTTATCAAAAAGTAATAATTTGCATTACCGTTTGTTTTAAGCTTAATAAGACACTAATATTTAAGTTTGTTATACAGTGATCAGTGGATAAATATAGGATTTGAATTTCATCACTATGAAAATTAAAAACAAAAGATCCTACTAAATTATGAAAGACAAAGTACATTATAAGCATTCCAGCATTTAACACAATAACTGAGGTGTATTATTCACTAATAAAAAATGTTACAGGTGCTTGGGTGGGCTTGATCAGTTAGCACTCATCTCTTGGTTTTGGCTTAGGTTGTGATCTCACTGGTGGTGGGATAGGGCCCTGAGTTGGGCTTAGCCCTCAGTGGGAAGTCGGCTTGGGGCTTGGGGATTATCTCCTTCTGCCCTTCCCCCACTCTTGTGTTCACTCTCTCTTTCTGGAACGAATAAATAAATCTTTATAAAAAAAAGAAAGAAAGAAAGAAAGAAAACATGTTAAACTCACGGCATAATAGTGTCTTGCATCATCCTACTTGCTTTCACTACTTCTTCTCCCTGCCCATGGTAACCAGTAGAGAGCTCTGCTGATGGTAACATCCATTCACCACCTCATCTCACATTGTGAGATGGTAGCCTAGGAATATCTTCAATAATCATATTGAGCATTACTTTCATATTTATTTCTACAATGCTTGATTGAAGGTTTGCCCTTCAATTTTGACCCGGGTTTCCAATATTATGTATTAAGTCCATACCCTTGGTTCTTTAGCAGTAATGAGGCAGGGGGGACACAACAGCGACTTCTAACACAGCCAATGCAAGAGGTACACAATTTTCTTTAAAAGCACTGATAATATAAGAGGCATGGATGGCCTGAATTTCCAGGATAAAGGAAGCAAATACTGTTTTTCTTGCTCCCCTAACTTTTCCATGCCCTGTCAAAAAAACCAATCAGGCAAACACATTAACAAGAGTTCAACTGACAACAGAGAAACAAGACAAGTTCTTCCATTTTCACCATCTTAAATAAAGCATTGAACTAAGCCAGGTAAAACACTTTTGTCTTAATCAGTATGTGTTATTTCAATAAAAGATTTTCCAGGTCGGTGTAAAACATTTTTTTTCCAAACATAATCTGTTTGTTATCAGGTCCAGTACTTTTATGCTTTTAGTTTTGAATTATCTCACCACATAGTTTTCACCAAATTATCCACTAAATGAACCGGACGAGGGCAAGGTAATAAATAACTTGAAAGGACCGTAGCAGTCCCACCTACGGTGAAATATATTATCAAAAACAAAGGCCAATTCCACAATGCTGGGGACTTTACACAAAATTTATAGACCTTCCTTTTTGTTCAAGCTAGTTTCTCATATTCTAACTAATGATTTATTAATCTGCCAGTATTCCACTGTTGGGGGAATATATAAAATGTAGCTCAGAGCCTTGGAATTCGGACTATTCAATAAGACCCATGGTGATTCTCTCAGGAATGAAGTTCATTCACAGAGAATATTTAGCAGATTATGTAGTAATCCATAGCAATCTTCCCTAGGGTTCTTCTCTGTCACTTCAGGGTAATATCAATGTGAGTAAATAATACTCTCCTAGAAGAGTCCATTTACTCTATTAAACCACAACTTCTTAGATTCCCCAAACACCATGATTTCTTGATAGACCTATTAGCCTTCTGGGGGGGAAAAAAAATGGGACAATATCAGCCATATCTAATCAACCCGTTACCACCTAGAAGGTGGCTCAAAAGGAATTTAAGTTTCTGCCTTGCTCATTGTCACTCTTCTGAAGCAAGTACCAGGGCTGGGTACATAAGGGATAGCTGAATTAATAAAAAGATACCACTTGATTGGGAAAAAAAAGAGTAGGGCTCATTTTTTATAAACATGATATTCAATAATAAGGATCTTTGAATAAGTTTATTTATCTCATTTCGTAGATGGTTCTGTGGCAGTTTAAAGGACTACACCCTAGAGAAAATACTTTGGTCTCAGATAGAAATACAATCTAGGGGCGCCTGGGTGGCTCAGTGGGTTAAAGCCTCTCTGTCTTCTGCTTGGGTCATGATCCCAGAGTCCTGGGATCGAGCCCCGCATCGGGTTCTCTGCTCAGCGGGGAGCCTGCTTCCTCCTCTCTCTCTGCCTGCTTCTCTGCCTACTTGTGATCTCTGTCTGTCAAATAAATAAAATCTTAAAAAAAAAAAAAGAAATACAATCTAATTGCAAAATTGTTTAATACTACCTGCTAAAGTTATGAATATTAAATGGAATAAAGCATACACATGGCGAAGGCATGATTTCTAGTATAATTAGAAGTGTTTGATAATTAGAAGTGTTCGATTTTATTATTGTTAATGCTCATTGTAGGTAAGGCTGCTCATAATGCCACTGAGGGTAAAAATGAAGATATTCTGTTCTATTTGCTGCTCAGCAGCAATTCAGAAGTTAAAGTGAGTCCAGGAGAAAATAAAAATGGAAGAGAAATCATACGTTCTTGCTAATTCTAGATAATAGCATAATGTAGATGTTAGATGTTGCTACCTTTATCTTGGAAAATTGGCCTGCTAAAAGCAAAATCATAACTAAAATTTGTGCTCAAATCCAGAATCATTAGGCTGCAGCTTTGGGCACTCAAAACCCTTAACCATAGCCCTCAGCTGAATCTGTTTCTCCTCCTGTCTCACCATACTCAGTGTAATTCAATTCTTCCATCTGCACATTTCAACTCTGAGTGTTAAAATTTGACAGGAGCTTTTTGTATCGGCTAGGTTATCTGATGCTACCTAAGAGAAAGTGCTGATGAATAAAAAGTGATTGCCATCTTACTCTTCAGAAAGAGCATATTTGCATTTTGATAGGGCTCTGTTGATGGCTTGAGGCACTGGAGAGAGTGACACTGGATCTAGGATGCTTCACTCCCACCCAGGCTTCTCTGACTCATTCTTTCCCAAAGGAAAATAAACTTTTCTGAAATTGTGCGCCCTGGTGCCTCTTCTCTTTGTGGGCCCTCGTCCATTTACCATTCCACCATAAGGTCCACTTATAGGCCAGCTCCAGACTGCAGGAGTCAGCCATATGGATGCTGGGAGTGAGGAATGAGGAAGGAGTAGAAGCATGGTGCCAGTTTGGGGGTAAGTTCCATTTTCCAATCCAGTTGTGAACAGTTTTCAAAAATTGATTTCTTTTGAATTTCCATCTTAGTTCTTATTTACTTTAGAGCACGGAGAGGGAAAGGGTAAGATTATCACCCAAATGACGGGCATACATTTCTTTTTTTTTTTTTAATATTTTATTTCTTTATCAGAGAGAGAGAGGGGGAGAGAGCAAACACAGGCAGACAGAATGGCAGGCAGAGGCAGAGGGAGAAGCAGGCTCCCTGCTGAGCAAGGAGCCCGATGTGGGACTCCATCCCAGGACGCTGGGATCATGACCTGAGCCAAAGGCAGCTGCTTAACCAACTGAGCCACCCAGGCGTCCCTGGGCATACATTTCTTAAACACAGAGTAAGCAATTTATTTTTCTGAAGTTTATGGGAGACCCTTCTGTGGTTTTCCAGCCATGTAATAATCAGGGAAGAACACAAAAACAAAAACCTAGATGTTGAAAGATGTGTGTATAATGCTAGGAGAGTGGATGACTAATCAGAAATAGGGAAAGATGGATTAGAAGTTGGGCATCTACCAACCTCCTAAGAATATCTTCTGGGACTCTGACTCTTAGTGTGGAAAGCAAACTGAGATGGAAAATTTTGTTATCAGTCACCAAGGACTCCAGCTTCGAAGGTCCCTGCGTTTTAATTTCTGTTCCATTCACCATTAGGAATACTGATTCTGAAAGGAGGTTGAGCGGAGGATCTCTGTGTGGGAGCTGAATATTTGTAGCATTGATGTTTCCTTGCCTTATCTTGTAACAGTTCTATTTTTTATCTGTATTTTTTTTTTTCTAGAGCCTATGCTCGTTAATGAAAATCAAGTCACTGAGAACAATTGCTGCACAGATATCCCTACAATTAATTGAAAAATAGAGTCAAATTCAATTTTTAAAAGATTAAGTTCCATACCTACTTAAAAATCATTCTCAACAGTGATTCACAATGAAGAAGGATTCTTTGTTGCGGTCACTGTTTGCCTGACAGCTACACATCCTGGGCCTAACAATACTTGAAATAGGTGTTTATTGAAAGAACATTGCGTTTTGTAATATAAGAGATTGTTAGTTGTTGTTATTGTAGTAAATACTAAAATCACAGAATGGTTAACAATACATGTTAACCTTGAAGGGATCTTGATTTCCTGAACAATTCTGCATATTCACTTATTTTTTTCTCCTTTTCTTATTTTTCAGCTCATAGGAAAATAATGACATTGAATTTAATTTGGGAATTGAATTCGTTAAAATACTTGATCAAGTTCTTTAGTAGCTCACAGAAGAATTAAGTTTGTCATGTCATCCGTTTACTTGAAAAGTTATTTACAAATTAAAATGTATTTTGAAGTTTGTTATTTATCAATGAGTGTGACATGAAAGTCACTTTTATTTTGCCTTTACAAATGCTGCTTGAATACTCTTATACCTACAGCATTTCAACAGGGAGAGTATATCTGTTGGATAAAACCTCATAAGTAGAATCACTGGATCAAAGACTATATGCACTTATAATTTTAATATGTTGCTGAATTCCATGAATAGGGATGAGATCTTATTATATCCCAACCCATACTTCTGCAATTCAGCAAGTTAGGCAACTTAAATTTTTGTCAAATAAGAAGGTAAAAGAATGGTACTTCAATGAAGTCTTAATTTCTGAGTAAAATTGAATATTTTGGTAATGTTTAACAAAACATTTTCTTTTCTGTTCTGTTCTATTCTTCTCCCTCTTTTCCTCCTCTTTTCTTTGTCTTGCCCAGTTCTCCATTAATGTATAGGCTTATTCTTATCTGTTTTTAGGACCTCTTTATGTATTAGGAATATTAGCCATGTGTCTATCATATGAGTAGTGGATATTTTCCTGGATTATTAGAACTGTGACTTTGCTGCATAAATGGGTTTTTATTGTTGTTGTTGTGGAATTAAATTTTTAATTTTTAAAAAAGTTTTATTTATTTATTTATTTATTTATTTGAGAGAGGGAGTGTTCATTGCGGGAGGGGCAGAGGGCGAGAAAGTCTTAAGCAGATTCTGTGCTGAGTGTGGAGCCTGATGTAGGGCTCCATCTCACCACCTTGAGATCAGGACCTGAGCTAAAAACCAATGGTCAGACACTCAACTGACTGTGCCTCCCAAACACACCGAATTTAATATTTTTTAAAAATCTTATACCTATTGAATTTGAAATAGAGTGAGAAGACTTTTCTTACTATCCATGATAAAATAATTCTGTATTTCCTTCAGAAACATTTATTCTTTTATATTATAGATGTGAATGCTGCAGCTAATTGCAATGTATTTTGGTATCTGATTCGATGCATGAATTTTACTTAATATTCTTATCAGATCATTATTTACTTGTCCCCCCATCATTTATTGCCTAATCCACCATCTCTCATTTGTAAATTGGGTCTATTCCTGGATTTTTTGTTACATCTTATTGGACTTTTCCTTCATGTGCCAGTAACATTGTTTAAATTGTTAAAAGATTTTAAGGTCTCAAAGCGCTCATTTTTCTTCTGTGCTTTTCTTTGAAATTTTTCTTGCTATTCTTTCTTGTCTTTCCATAGAAGTGTCTATTAATTTTATTTGTCCAATGCCCTCTCCTTCTCAAAAAAGACCTAACTGTATTTGCATTTGATTCATATAAATTCCTTAAGAAAAAGTTGACTTCGTGTGATAGAATACTATCGAGACTCAGCCAACTCCAAATCCATTGCCTCTCGCCCCTCACCCACAGATGTGACCCTTTCTTCATATGTGATATCATGTATAGCAAATATATTCAAAAGATTGCTTTAATCATGGTCGCTCCCCTGATCAGCTGTCAATAGTGGAGACATTCAGTTTACTGTACTACTTCTCTAACTAAATGTGCTGCACAGAACACTTCAAACTTTTGTGTCTTTTTTGCTCATTTTCCACCTTGGCCAAATGTCTTTCTTTATCATTAACTTGTACCTCTTTTTAGGACCAAATCACATCTGCTCCGTGACATCTTCATCAGCCACTTTAATCAAGAATGTTTGCTCTTTGCTTTGAAATCTCTTCACACTTCCTCTCTGTGTCAGTCATTTGCCTCAGTCTTTGAATTTAAGGCTAATTACCAATTTATGTGTAGACATCTTCTTAATTAGATCTTACATTGGTTAAAGAAAGAACATAATTCTCATTTTTTAAATATTTCTGACAGACAAGAATGTGTGCATGTGTTCAAGTGTCCGGTTTTTGTTTGTTTGTTTGGTTGGTTTGTTTGTTTGTTTTTTCTTTCCCCATTACTTTCTGGGGATTTTCATTTCCTGTCATTGTTTGTCCTCAGTGGTTCAACATAGTCAGTTTGCCTTTTCTTTCTCCAAATAATGACCCTCCTTCAATAAGCAGACAGATCTTTCCTTCCGGCAGCAAGACATTATTCGGAATCCTGCCTTTTTGTCATTTATCTAGTTTTTAATCACTGACAGAACTTTCTGTTGCCAAGAATTTATAGGTGCAAGGGAATAGACCTGCAACACGGTATCGATTTGTCCTGGGGTGGCCGCTAACCCTGTGCACTTCGGTAAAGCTGGACCTTAGCCGGCCAGATGGCAAGAAAGCTTCTTGTGTGTTCTGTAAGTGCAGGCACAGATTTTCACTGTCAGGTGATACTCAGGATAAAAATATCTCTTTTAAAAGGCATTGAAAATCTAAATTGAGTACATCTGGCAACCCTCCTTTATTTACTCTTTGTTAAGCATCATAAAGTATCCTTTCAAGGCAGAGAGGGAATGATTTACATTTGCAAAGCCCAGGCTGATTTATTCCTAACAAATTTTGCTCACCCAGATGATTTGTGTTCCACCTTCTAAGATCTTTTAAACTAGTTTTCCAGGTGCAGAGGTGAGAGTTGCCAGTGTATAATTTTTGGATTACCCTTAACTCCCTTCTGCAAGATGTTCAACACTTTGGCTACACTCCAATCTCTAGCTATAGTCTCTGCTTGAAAGGATAAATTACATATTTTTGTAATTATATAGAAATAAAAACACATTTTACCAGTGAGGATGCCAAATCTGCCAACTATCTTAAAACATCTTTATTCTCAAGCACTCGGATCTAAAAATAAGCTTATTTCAAATTAGATCTCTTTTGCAGGGTTTTACCAGCTTATAATGAATCTTGAAAAACAAGTTCCCTAAATTTAAAATACATGGAATTAGATAGTATAATTGATGATCATTTAAGGTAAGACATAGCAAAGTAATTTCTGTAGACACCAGACTCAGGCTAAGCCCTGGAAAAATTGACTTTATGCACTTATTCTGCAGGGAGCTCTCCTTTATCATTAACCTCAAGCTAAGCAAGACACTGAAATAATACTCATATGTGTGATTCTCAACTTAACCAGTTATAAAATACATGATTCCTAAAAGTTTTTATTAGTGCTTACAACATCAATAGGAGGTATACATTATACGTATAGACAAAGTGCTTAAAAAGTGGGTAGCTGAGGTATGACTAAGCATTGCTACATTCAGTGATCAGGGAAACAATATTTGGAAATCTTGTCTACAAACTCCAGATGTGTGGTTCTTCTATATACAGTTCTCCTGCAGTACGTCTTTAATTACTCCACATCAGTGCATTAGCAGATTTAGCAGTAAAAGAAGAGAACATTATCCTTGGAACAGGGCATCGACCAGCACACTTAAAATGGCAGGCAGGTTGAGAACTTTGCATTCAAATCCAGATCTTTCCTTAATTTTATCTAGGAAAATAATGTTATCTTTCTGTGAAAGTTGTTGAGTGTAATCAAATGGAAGAAAATTATTACTAGGAGGGAAATTAAAGCCAGCCAGAAATTAAAGTTGTGCAAGTGTTAATCAATGATAATTGATAATAGCTAATCAATAGTAGAATAAATAGAGATATTCCCACAAGAGAAGTAAATGAACACTGAGCCTTGTTAACTTTCATTGATCAAGGTCTAAATGTATACCTAGATGTAATGCATTTGAGCAAGTGCATTAGCCCTTCCCAACTTAAAAACCCAAATCCATGACCTCGCATTTTAAATGGTTTATTAAAATGGAAATAGAGAGAGAATAATTGGAATTAACCATCCCTCTCTGTGCATGCTCATTTAGACCCTTGTATAGATATCAATATTCTAGCACTTTTCATATTGCAATTATTTCTTTTAATTTATTTTATCATAGTAATACACAGAAGTTTGAAAAGCCAGATTCTAACAGAAGTATACAATAAACATTGACACTGCCTCAGTATCCCTCATATTCATTTTCCCTACTTAGAATCAATTAAATCATTACTAGAGGGGTGGCTCAATCAGTGGGGCCCAATTCTTGGTTTCAGCTCAGGTCATGATCTCAGGGCATGAGACATAGTCTGGCAGTGGACTCTATCTCTCTAAAACAAATTAATCTCTAAAAATAAATAAATAAAATAATAAATTACTAGATTTAACTAGTCTGATGAATAACCCCAGAATTGTAAACAGTTAAAAAAAAGTTTAAACTTTTGCTCTGATTTTTCAAATTTATGCATCATTTATTGTTATCTCAATCTAAAAGACCAGGGATTTAACTTACTGTTCATATTTCCAAACTCTGCCTCTCCAAAGAGTTATCCTATAATTTTCAGTTCCTTCTTCCACTTGTCCCAGATGCAAATGCAAATAATTATGTTCTATCGACCTTAATTATTATGTCTTGGGGGCAGTTTGTAAGATGAAGACATTAGTGCCCCGTTTCCTCCAGGTCATCTTTATTTACTCACTGTGTCTTTGCGTTTATATTCTTCTCTTATGGAAAAATTAAGTCTTTCATAATTCATCCATGGATTAATTGGAAGAGTATAATACAAACATAAATTAGAGTTCAGAGCAGGACCAAATACTGATTAATTATATGTTCTCCTTTATGATCTGTCATAATGGTCACTGGGTTATTTATACCAAGTGAATATACATTATATATATATATATATATATATATATACATTGTATATATACATATTATGTATATATACATTGTATATATACATGCATGTATATATTCATATTATGTATATATACATTGTATATATATATATATATACACACACACACACATGCATGAATTTTTTAATATATTTTTGTATATTTTCTTCTGCTCTAAACTGGACTTTAGGCTTACAAAGTTATAATATAAGAATTTCCCTATCCTCACATCTTTCTATCTCTTGGTTTATTTTTTTTAATTTGCTGGATATATCCTTAACTGATTTCCTAGGAAAGATTTTGATTTTTTTTTTTTTTACCAAGTATTCATCCTGAATTCTTTCAGGTTTTAAAATATTTTATTCCTTCCTCACATTTTAGTGAAAGTTTGCCTAAATTTGTAAATCTATGATGAAAACCATTTCCCCTAAGAACTTTGAAAGCATTTCTCCATTTTCATCTGTGATGCTAAGTTAATGATGGTCTGATTATCTGTCATTTAGAGATGATTTTAGAATCTTTGATCTTTGTTTTTCTTATATTTTTACAATAGCATATCTAGATATTTTAAGGCACAGTGCTTGGAAAGTCTTTTTAAAGATTTTATTTATTTATTTATTTGACAGAGAGAGATCACATGTAGGCAAAGAGACAGGCAGAGAGAGAGAGAGAGGAGGAAGCAGGCTCTCCGCTGAGCAGAGAGCCCGATATGGGACTCGATCCCAGGACTCTGGGATCATGACCCGAGCCGAAGGCAGCGGCTTAACCCACTGAGCCACCCAGGCGCCCCTGGAAAGTCTTTTTAATTAGATTTGTTTCTCTCTTTAGCTTTGAAGGACTTTTTGGAACTTTGTCTTTGATCATTTCACCACTGTTCTCTTCAGCCTCTTTACCAAGAACTCTTATTACTCAAAGCTGGACATCCTGAATTGATCTCATCTATTCTTTTGTAAATTCTTTAGGTTTTTATTATAGTTATATTGAATGAGCAATTACTTTACATTAATTTCCAACCTTCCTATTGAACATATTATTCCAGTCCTGACTTCTAATTTCCAATTTTTTTTATCCCTTCTCATTCTTTTTTTTTTTCTTTGCTTTTCTTCCTTTTTAGGATTCTGTTAGTTTGTACATGCAGAACATTCTCAAATTCATCTGAAGATACTCAAGAACTTTAACATTTATTTTGGTTCTTTAAATTACTCCTATGTCATCACTGTTAGTTTTTACTTAGTCTATCCTCATCATTCTTTCTCATGTTGCAGTAAGTCATGGTGAGTTACTGCAACATGAGAGTGAGTCATGGTAGCCAAGTCATACTGGTGAGTCATGGTAGCCAAGTCATACTTAATAATATGGAACTAAGAATACTTACTTGGGAAACTTTGTGTTTGGTAGGAAATGCTTTAGAGTGAGAAGTCTTGGAGGTGACTCCTATACCAAATATGAAAGATTTCACTCTGAGTCTCTCTTAACTAATTACCCTTTTTTCCTTCGGATGGTTTTGTTAAGCTTTTCTTTGTGCCAGGGGTAAAGCATCCAGCATAAGGCATTGCTGGAAGAGGTGTGGATGGTTTACTTGTGCCATATATGTTCTCTATTAATCATCTTGTTTTTAGGTCTATTTCTTCCTCCAACCCATCAAGGCACCTGCCATCTCTTAGTCTGCGACCTCTTTGGAGTTTCCGTAGATGTCTGTTTTTCATCAGTTACAGTTACCTCTGTAAGTGATCTAGATTGTGCCTTTCTGTTCGATTAATCACTCACCTATCCATCTCTCCTTTTCTCTACCAGAAATTTGTTGAAATCTATCTTTTGCTAATGTCAAACCATGCTCTCAACTGTGAGTTTTATTTCTTCTTTACTGTCATTTAAATTGCATGCTGTCATCTGAAAAGGGAAAGGAGGTACAAAAGGTCAGTCCACCATCTTGCCCTGACGAAACTATCTTCCAGAATAACAGTGAATCCCAGAAGTGCAGAGGTTAGCTCTTTTTCCTTTGCATTTCTGTTGCCTACCACAGTGTCTAGAATGTATTATGTGTTACAGAAGTATGTGATAAAAGAAAATAAGGTGAATTCTATCCTAGGCAAAGTATAATATCTGAATATTTAAATGTTGCATTTCTAGTCTATAATTGTTCCAATGAGCAAGGCTATGCTGTGTAAAGCATAATATCCCAGGAAATGTACAGCCAATCCAAGTTCTTCTAATAAAAGTTTCTGAGTTAACATGTTATAATAATGAGGAAATGGTAAATTTCCTTAATAAGGAAAATGGTAAAACCATGAGCCTGTTAAATTAATGACTTTTTATAAGTGAAATATATTTACAATGGAAAGCTCATTTAAGGGAAATGCTTAATTTACATGAAATCCTTGCACAGAAAAGCAGTGATAAATAAATTTAGATTTAAAGGCATGTACTCATCAAATACTCATGGCTGCACCTCATATAAAACATTTATACAATTATGTTTGTCACCAATGCAGGCTGTTGATAGCTCAGTAGCTCATTCTGCATTATTGCTTCAGAACAATAATCTTTAAATATCACCCACATGGTAGTTTTTGAAAGGTTTTAAATGGATAACATTATTATAACTTCTAGAGTGTTTATAGAGAACATGCAATTTAGTTTAACATCATAGTGAAGTGCTGTCTTTTTTTTTAAAGACAAAGCACACCAGAAACAGTGCTTTCTTTTTAAAACTCAAAAACTCAGGGATCATTTTTCAAAGGTCACTTTATATCTTACATGAAAAAAAAAAAAGATAAATTCCTACCTAAAAGTCAACCGACACTTGGGTGCTATACACTGATCACCCCATTATATAAGTTCTTTAGAGGAGAAAACAGAGTTGTAATGATACTTTAGTGTGCACCCAATATTACAAAGTTATTTTTATTATAATTGTTTTATTATTTTTTATTTTTATTACCCAATATTACTAAGTTTTTTCCAGTGTTAAAACTAGAAATCATGGACATTGGGGAGGGTATGTGCTTTGGTGAGTGCTGTGAAGTGTGTAAACCTGTGATTCACAGACCTGTACCCCTGGGGATAAAAATATATGTTTATAAAACAACAACAACAACAACAAAAAAAAAACTAGAAATCAAAGCCCCTGCATTCCAGTTCAATCTACTATCTTTAACAGGATATAGGATATATAAACACAGTTTATAGGATATATATCCATAGGTGGGGGAAAAGTGAGGAAGCAGGAGCAGTCTGATAGATATTGACTTATATAGATCTATGTTTAAGACTGGACTCCAGATCCTAAGAAACAGGTTGTAACCCTCCACAACTTCCACAAAGAATGTGATAGAACTGAACACTTGAAAACAACCTGAGCCTTGGAGGAGGAAACTAGAAATGTTTCATGATTCCACATTCAGAATTGCTGAAATGACCAAATGTGGATGGTGGTCCGTGAAGGTTTGTGTCATTTTGCTAAAGGACACATTCAAGTTGTTCTCCATCTACATGTGTAGATGAAAACTGCTTTAGGAACTAAACCTTCTTGGGTCAGAAGATGAAAGACTTGAGAACACAGATGGTGCTGTCACCATACTGTCTTCCCAAGAGTTAGCACCTGAGAAAAAAGATCTAAGATGTGAACAATGGACTTTGCAGATGGTATCAATAGACAGGATCTTGATCCTGGATAATGGAATTACATGTCCAAAATATGAGCTCATAGCCAGGAGTGGAGTTCATCTCATTAAAGATAGGAAAAATTATTTTTACTAGAGCCTAGAAGAGGGCTTCAGGCTAAATATAGATAAGTAAGGGAGGACAATGTAATAAATGTCAGGCAATGACTAGAAAATGAGCAAAGTACAAAGAAAGGGAAGATGAATGGTTTAGATGATGTCACATATTATCACGAAATGTCTAGTGTGGGTTACCTGGTTGCCCCTCTGGCCCTCGCCCAGGAATGTACCTTGACAACCACATTTTCATTTTGCTTTGAGGCTTTAGTGACCTTGTAAAAACACTTGAAACAGTAGTGTGAAAAATGTAACATGATTAATAAAAGAGCAACCACCATTGGTTTCTATATGAAATACTTTTAGGCAGAGGACAGTTATTTTCTACATCAGAATTCTACTCACATTCTAAAGCATTTTCTGAAATTCAGTAAGCAGTAGAATGCACTGTCCTAAAACATAAAAGTTAGTCCTTTCCAACACAGTGTCTTGTTTCAGACAGTAATGAGTATGAGTTATACAAAGAGCAAGGACTGTGACATCCATCTCACCTTACAGAGAATCTACCCTTTGTATGACTATAACATGTAACTATTTTGAGTCCTATATCCTGGTTCCCTGAATTTTTACCTCAGCCTACCTTTGTCTCTGTGTGGAAGGCTAATAATTAGCTCAGGAATGCTCTGATAGTCACATATGTAAATATTACTTTACATTCCTTGAGCTCTAAAAATTTCTGTCTTCTACTTTACATTGGAAAGTGATAGATATTCAATTTAGAGACAACACACATATACACATACACACATACACAATGTACATAAAAATTACCTCAAACAGGCTAGAAGCAGGAATTAAGGTTCTTGCTATGGAGTAGAAGTCAACTGGCATGAAAGATTCAAAATCTTTGAATAGATCATGGGATTTTTTTTTCTTTTTTTCCCCTTTTGTAAAAAGCAGTTAAATCAAGAAAATCAGCATGAATTGGTGTGGTGTGAGTGCAAGCACTGAGCAAAATGAAAAAGACATAAGGAAGGATAAACTGAAAATAAGAGGAAATTAAAGAGACGTAATTCTTACGAGGATGGAGAAAAAAGAATTAAAGTTTATTCATATCATTCCAGAGTTAATGGAGAGTGCCACTCATTTTGAAGAGATCGGTGAAATCTAATTTTTGGAGAAAACAGAAATCTAAGGCCACACGTGATAGTTAATTTTATGTGTCAACTTGGGTAGACCACAATACCCAAATATTTGAATAAGAAGTAGTCTAGTTGGAAAGGTAGGGGAGGGGAAGGAAAAAATAAAAAGCAGTTTAGTTGTTATTGCCAAGGTCATTTTTAAATTAGATTAAGATTTAAACCAGTAGACTTTGAGTAAAGCAGGCTATGCTTCAGAATGTGGGTGGGCTTTGTCCAATCAGTTGAAGGTCTTCAGAGAAAAAAAACTAAGGTTTCCCAAGAAAGAAGCAATTTTGTAGCCAGACTGCTTTTGGACTGGAGCTGCAACATCATCTCTTCCTTGGATCATCAACCTACCAAGTTGTCCTGCAGATTTTGGATTTTCCAGTTCCCACAATCATAATTACAAGGGCCAATTCTTTAAAGTTTCCCTCCACCCTGTATACACACACACACACACACACACACACACACACCCTACTATTGGTTCTGTTTGTCTGATTAGTACACCCTATGAGTAACTATTTTTGTATTCCAGAGTCTTTGTCAATTTAGTTATATCAGTTTTGACATTAAAAAAAAAAAGTTTAATCAACCATTTCAGACACTAAGCTACCAGCCTGTCTTCTATAAATGAAAAACAAAACAAAATAAAAAAACTCTATGTGTCTGATTTGCTTATGGCTGTCCATTAAATTTTTTCCCAAGATGGTTTAAAAATTCTAAGTAATTTTTTCCTTGAAAATATGTTTTAAAAAATAATGCTTTCTACCACATTTATAAGCAGAACATAAAATCTGTTTAATTCAGATACTCTAAGGTATACTCAGATTCCACAGTTGACAAAACTCCTTAATATTGAAAAATTTAACTACCACAATACCTTCTTTGCAATATAATATGTTACTGAGTCTGATTTAGGTTAAGAGAAAAAAAGATACATCTGAAAGGATTTATCTATATATATAGATAGACATAGAACTACGTTATCTCTCTATAACAGTTCTCACTGTATGCATTTGATATGAATACACAACTAAAAAAGGGTATATTTTTCAAAGTATAAACAAGACATGGATAATTAAATCTGAGACCAAGCCACACTCTTTTCCTCAAAGGAACTTATTTTTAAAAAGAAGAGCTTTCTATTCTTCCCTGGCCATTCAAACAATAAACTGAATGTAGGTCTCAAAGTGTCCATTAAAAAGTATCTTTTTTCAGAATGCCTTGTGCAAAGTGTCAAGCAGTGAAACATTACCAGCCACCATTAGGTAAAAATAATAATTTTCTAAGAGAAAAATGTTGTTGCAATTTATTCTTATTCTATATTTAACAAGATTATTTTAATGGAGTACTATGTGAAGTAATAGCAAGAAAATAGCCAAGAAATTACTGGTGACTTAAAACCTTTTTTTTCTTTTCTTTTTCTTTCTTTCTTTTTTTTTTTTTTTTTTTTTTTGGCTGCTTTTAGAGTAAAAACCTCTGAGGGGGAAAAAAAAAAAAGAAGAAGAAGCAATATTTTTCTTGTCCTCCTGATAGCAGATGGGAAATTTCCAAGTAAGTCTTACTATAAGTGCCTGTTGTCTTTTTTTGCTATGATTATTTGCCACCACAACATCATATAAAATATGATATGCTGTAAATGGGGGAGAAAAGAGTACCAGTCCCAAATATTTGGGAAACAGAAATTTGAGCTAGATAACCCAGCCTTTCATCTTGCATCAGTATCACTTGGAAGCCTGACAGATGTAGGTCAGCCTCTTCAGTCCCATACATCACCGAAGTCCACTCTTATGATGTTATTAATATAGTTAACATTTCAATTCACTGATTTCAAGGGCCCAGAATGCCATATATCATGAAAAGATCAAGGAGTGGCTGCCTCTCCTCTGACCTATTACAATTTTCTTTTTTTGATCCTGAAGATTGTCAAAGAGTTTAAGCATCTGTTATTCCTAATGATAACTCAAGAACATTTGAAAAGAGCCAGCATAATCTGTAGAAAGAGCCTCCTTATCTGGAGTCTCATGATGACTTCTCATAAAATCAATAGCAAAAGGCAAGCCCTGTGTGGTTTTGCCTCTGCTTCAGCAAAACATTAAACAGCAAGAGGATACATGCATACCAGTTGATATGGAACATTGTACGGTTTGAACAGCATATTTTTAAAGATGTGTCATAATGTTTGCAGTGGTCAGTTATTTGAAGGGCTATTTGCAAGTCTAGAAAATTTTGTAAAATTTAAAAAGGTCAGAGGGAAAATTTTATATATGCAAGTATTTTAAAATAAGTCTTTAAGGAAAAAGGCAGTTGTTAAAGAATATTAGAGAAAAGAGAAGTTTAAGAAATATTACAACAAGTGAAGGGATGAACCATTTATTATCCAGCAAGAACTAGAACAGGTGCATAGATCTGCTCTCCTTCCTCTAGAATACAAGACAGTGACTTAAGGGAGTGTGCATTAACTTTGCCAAAGCAGAGGTTTTGAGATGCAAGATAATTCTACAAAAACTCAGCTTCCTATTAGCTCTGATAAAAATGCACATGCTTTTGATTTGAATGTTTCTCAAGCTGACCACTGCCTAGAAGAGCAGATAAGTTGATGAGACATAGTTGTGACTGTGATTCAGCCATATATTTGTAAAAATGTGTCGCTCCAAGCGATTGTTTTGCAGTAGAATTTTCTGGCACACAAAAACTCTTGTGACCAGGGACACTTGAAATAATAAATAAATCATTGAGCAGAGCAGGCAGAGGTTAAATTCTGGTAGATAAAAAAGAAGTTTTTAAAAACCCCTATCAAGACAAAGAAGGTCCACCCCCTTTCACCACTCAAAGGGGTAGTGACATTAATGTTACTTAACTATGAAATATGGTATCCAGATGAATAACAGAATTCAAGTATATGGAAATAAACTTTTTTCAGTTTCACATTTTAGTAATTGAGTTTCTTACATTCAGACTGCAGGGCCCAACCTAGCTAGTTTAAGTAGATATTGCTGTATAAAAGGACATTTCAGTTTAGAAGCAGGAAAGCCAGAGAAATACCAACCTTACAACTCTGGCTGTTTCAGCAGAAATCCTACGACTACTGCTCATAGTCAACTCCACAAAGCCGGAATCTACGCCATAGCTGATAAAGGAAATAAAAAAATGCCTTTATGGTCATGTTTGTCAGAAAAACATTTCCCTTTCAGTTCCTGTATGGATGCGTCAACCTGGAAATCCCTAATAACACGCAGAGCCCTAGCTGCAAGGAAGCCTGGGATATGAAATCTTCAGCATTCCCGATTGTGAATAAGCTTATCCAGAGTGTTGGCCACCAACACCATCAAAATGGAAGAGCTATCAAATGCTGGAAGGAGATTAGGGAGCTGTTAGGAAAGGTACTAGGAGAATTAGAACCACACTTTCCTGATTGTTTCCAAGATTGATAGAATACTCTCAGAGATCACATAGATAAACTGTATTACTCCCATTTCAGGAATTACATATTTTACCTTGCATTATAATATCATAATAAGGTCCTTTGACTCTTTTAAATAACTTTCCTAAGAATGTGATACAGCAAGAAAACTGATAAATCACCTATCCTAAGATTTTATTTGCTTGTGTTTGAGATTCTTTTAGTCAATTGGAAGAACTGCTAAATCCTGAAACTTAGCGATGAGTCTTTACACCAAATGCTTTTTTCTTTTTATTACTTTTCACACAAGAAATGACAGTATTTCCGTGCTAGACAACGTGAGGTCATTTATAGTCAATTTAGCTCATGCCGTTTACAATCAAACTGCACTTTCACATTCAAAGCTATGTGTTACAAACTGAATGACATAATCTACAATATGAGGCAAGGTATATGTCATAAACTTTAAACTTCATGACATATGGGTAAACATCTGAGAGCAAAACAGTGTGATTTATAAGCATTCTAAAAATAAAATAAAATGTGAAATACTTGTGTATGAAAAATCTCAGGGTAGCATAATCAGCTGAGTTATGCACATTCTCCTGCTGCTTATAACCCTTTTGCCACCCAGACATTGCTGTTCTTTTCACATATCAATCATTCTCCATGCCATTTATCTTGCACGAAGACCAGGATACGCATGCACCATCACCTCATTTCCAACTTCATCCTACTGTTACAACTGACAGATGTCATTGTTCAGACTTAAAATTTTTGCTTCTGACACTGTATAAATATAGTGATTTGCATTCAGATGCATACAAAGAAAAACTCGACTTACAAACCCGAGGAGTGGAACATAATAGGATAATTTTTTTTTCAAAATTGTACTTATCTTAAGCCTTGGGCCCCTCTGCACATTTTTCCATCTCATTTGTATAACACACTCCATCATGCTTCAGTATGATGCATGTAACCAGACTCTCTGAAAAGTGGAGCATAAGTGTGTAGAACTGCCCTTTGCCCCTCCCTAAAATGGCAGTGAACCAAAAAAGAAAAGAAAAAAGACATGTTTATGCTTCTTAATCTCATAGGTAAAATCTTAATTAATTAATTAATTCAATGATTAATTGAATATTTATTTGAATACTTAATTGTATATTAATTAAATATTTATTTGAATAATTAATTATTAAATTAATTGATTTGATGATTGATTGGGTGTTTATTGAATATTTAGTTGAATAATTAATTGGATAATGATCAACTATTATTAGAATGATTAATTATTCAATTAATTAATCAATTAATTCTTGTTCTAAAGCTTTATTTGGCACTGGATTAAAATGAATAGTATAGCTTCTAAATAGGATCTATTCCTGAACTGATTTCACAATTTTGTTGATAAGGGATTTCCTCTTGATAGTTGGAGAAATGGAAACTGGGCATATTTTGTATTAACTGATTATTTTTGTCTTTTGAAAAACCACAGAATGTTGTGTTTCACAGTATATTGCAGTGTAAAACAGCTTTTCTTTACCAAGAAGTGTAGCTGTTATTGGTTAACACCTCATCAGTGAATTTCACAGACAGATGTTTTGCTTCCTTTCTGCACACAAAAACTTAGTGTTTTTAGGACTAAAGTTCTTGGTCCTGTCACGTTAAACTATGACAGTCCCTGAGCCATCCAGCAGATACGAAGACTCAAACAACTTTATTTACTTGTGAATATACTGGAGGGACTGGGGCATGGGGGAGACTATGAAGATTTTAATTTGAGCCAGCTGTGAAGCTCCCAGAACTCCTTCGGCAGCCAGTGCTAGGCTAAGATTAAACTAGGCAGAATGCCTGAAGAGATACTGAATAGGTTTGATACAAATTACATTGTCCTGCTGGTTTGAAAGTGCACATTACTGGAGTCATTAACCATAATCATCCTCGATTACAAGCACTGTAAGCGTGCATACAGCGGCCCAGTAAATGCGGCCATTGTTTGCGAGCAATGCCCATATTTGGTAAAGATGGTGCCTCCACTCGCTGGACTTGAAGCAACCTCCTCCCTGCCCCTTTCTTCTCTCCTGTCCTGTGGTCCCGGTTCTTAAGCTTTAGCTCCAAAATAGTGAAATCCATTGAAGTATTTTTTTTTTCCTCTCATAACTCAGTCTTGTTGAAGATCTCATTTTCCTTTATTCTAAGCTAGGTAGTGTTTGCTAGTTACAATATGTTTCAGGTTAGTTTTGGTTTGTATTATTAGCTTGGTCATTTTTTAAAAAATAATAATTATCTAATGATTATGCAGTGAGGCCATAAAATTCCTATCACTAAGTGGTGGTAAAAGAAGCAATCAAATATGAGATGTGCTCTACAGCCCTCATATTGCAACCTTTCATTATCAGTCTGTGTGCTTCCGGTTAAGCCTGAACTCAACAAGAATTTAGGGATATCTATTTTTTTTTTAATTTAATTTAATTTTTTTTCAGTGTTCCAAAATTCATTGTTTATACACCACACCCAATGCTCCATGTAATATGTGCCCTTCTTAATACCCACCACCAGGCTCACCCAACCCTCCACCCCTCTCCCCTCCAAAACCCTCAGTTTGTTTCTCAGAGTCCACAGTCTCTCATGGTTCGTGTCCCCCTCCAGTTTCCCCCAACTCACTTCTACTCTCCATCTTCCCATGTCCTCCATGTTATTCCTTATGCTCCACAAGTAAGTGAAACCATATGATAATTGATTCTCTCTGCTTGACTTATTTCACTCAACATAATCTCCTCCAGTCTTATCCATGTTGTTAGAAAAGTTGGGTATTCATCCTTTCTGACGGAGGCATAATACTCCATTGTATATAGGGACCACATCTTCTTTATTCATTAGTCCATTTAAGGGTATCTTGGTTCTTTCCACAGTTTGGCGACTGTGGCCATTGCTAGGGATATCTATTTTTAACTTTTGTTTTTAAAATAATTTGAGACTAGTACAGTATAAAGTACAAAGAATCACAAAAATACTACAAAGAATTCTCATACACCTTTTGGCTACATTCTGTTAACATTTTTTTTCACACATTTCATCATTCTCCTTCAGTCTCTTTTATATTATCAATCTATTATCTATCTAGTCTCTCTGTTTATATTTTTATGTTTTTACAAGTTTTGAACTTACATCCAATTCCACCTTACCTCAAATACTTCAGTGTATTTATAAATTCAGTTTAAAACCAGGACATTCCTTTATATAGGCAAATACAATTATCAAAGGAGGAAAATAATTTTGGAAAATACAGCATTATCTACACTACAGATCTTACTCAGATTTTATCCATTGTACCACTAATACCCTTTCTTATTCCAGGATCCAATCTAGAATGACACATTACCTTTAGTTTTCATGCCCATCAGATTTAACATAATATTATATTATTAGAGTTCAGACCAATTATCTTCTAGAATGTCTCTCATTTTGAGTTGAACTAATGGTTCCATATTATTAGATGCAGGTTATCTAATTTTTCCAAGAATACAGCAGATATGATATTGTGTCCTTCTCAGTATATCCTATAAGGAGGCACCTGGTATTGATTTGTCCCACCACTGCTGATGTACATTTCCAACCATGGTTAAGCTTCATTGTAAAGGTACTATTCTTCTCTTTGTAACTAACAAGCTTTTGTGAAGAGATAACATGGAAGACTAAATATCCTGTTCTTATCATACTTTTGCCTACTGATTTTAGCTTCTTGCCTGAGACTATTATCGCTATGGTTGCAGACGGTAACGTTTCTAATTTCATGATTCTTTCACATTTATTACCTGGAATTTTACTTTAAGAGTTCTCCATTCTTGGGGTGTCTGGATGGCTCAGTGGGTTAAGCCTCTGCCTTTGGCTCAGGTCATGGTCTCAGGATCCAGGGAGCCTGCTTCCCCACCTTACCTCTACCTGCCTCTCTGCCTACTTGTGATCTCTCTCTCTCTGTCAAATAATAAATAAAATCTTAAAAAAAAAAAAAGAGTTCTCCATTCTTCCCTTTTATTCCTTAATTTCAGCTTCAATGAAATTCCTTAATTACATACATATAAGTATGTAATCTTTGATTCCTATTTTTATTTTATGGATTATAATTTGTTATTCTCAGTATATTTTTCTTTGGGCAAATGCTCTTGTATCTATTTAAAATATCCCCATCATTTTTTGAGTATGTCTTTACCTCCTAGCGCTATAAAATGTTTTAAGTATGATTTTTACTTTCATACTTTAGTCCTGGAGCAGCTGTATATACAAGAAGTCCTATATAACTCTTACTAGAGAATAGTCTTTAGAAATAAAATTCGGGGCATTAAGATTTGCTCATCGGCATTGGGTGGGGGGAGGTCATTGCTCTCAAGAACTCTCAGAGCTAGGAAATACACGTAGGTTGTTTTGTCTATTTTTCTATCTATGTACATATTGAAATCCATAGGTTTATACTAATACTCCAGTTGCACTCTAGCTTTGTAATATTCATCTCAGTGTTCACCCTTTCCATATTGGTAATTCTTTTCTCTGGCAAAATGAAGTCTGACTTTTCTTTTCTACAAGTTGTTATATATTTCCTCCAGTCATTTCAGAATTGCTCATCCACGCCATGTACAAACAGGCCTACTAACAGTCTTTTTCGTTTTATTTTATTTTATTTTATTTTTTTGCATTTCATTCAAGTTCAATCAATGGTTTAAACATTTTTCTACTTTTTCTTGTTTGTTTCAAGTTTTTGTTTAAATTCTAGCTAGTTAACATCTAGTGTAATATTAGTTTCTGGAGTAGAATTTAGTGATTCATCACCAACACTCAGCGCTCATCACAAGTGCCCTCCTTAATACCCATCATCCATTTAGCCCTCCCTCCTGCCCACCTCGCCTCCAGCAACTCTGTTCTCTATAGTTAAGGGTGCTTTTTTTTTTTTTAAAGATTGTGTTTATTTATTTTAGAGAAGGAGAGTGGCAGGATGAGGGAGAGAATCTCAAACAGGCTCCGTGCTGAGCGTGGAGTCCACGTGGGACTAGATCTCAGAACCCTGAGGTCATGACCTGAGCCGAATTTAAGAGTCGGACCCTTAACCCACTGAGCCACCCACGCATCCCTAGATTTTTAACTTTCTCACTCAATTTTTTTTATGTGTCTGCTGCTTGTTTCCATGTACTTAATCCTTTTGGAGTTTTGTCTATTTTTTTCTGTCCCTCCCCCCTTTCTGGGGTGATTTTTCAACTGTGATGTTTTAATTTTTGTTTTATATTCTTTGTTAGTAACTTTCTATAGACTTACTTCCTTTTATTTTAATCATTTTGTAAATTTGTAGTCCTTTACACGTTTCCTAACTCAGTGATATTCTCTTTGACAATAGAGGAAAAAAATCCATTTTTTTAAATGGTTATGTGTTGTGTGTGTGTGTGTGTGTGTGTGTGTGTGTAAGATGAAGAGGATTGTGGGTTTCATTTTTGTGGTTCTCTGTTTTCTTATATAACCCTAAATTTGCTTCTTTCTCTTTGCTTCTTCTTTAGGCAACTGCCAAAGGACACTTCTAACTTCTATTTTTCCTCTTTTCTCCCAGAAGCTATGCATTCTGAAGTCAGCTACCTCAAATTGCTTTTTCAATATTTTCAGTCTTTCAGTATTTTCACTCAATGGTAGACTTTTCCTTCCTGAGAATGGTTTTAGAGCAAGTCTGAGCTTGCCACTGGATCCATTTTTCTCTTTAGCACACCATTTTTCTCAGTGCCTATGCTCATGGCTCAGGCTGTGGCTGGAATGTGATCACTTGGTGGGATTGGATATTTTTTGTTTTGCCTTTTTTTTTAGAAGGTAATTTGTGATTTTGATGTTTTCTGTTTTTTTTTTTTTTTTTTTATCACATTTGTGTGTGTGTGTGTAATTTCCTTTGGTCTTCTAATTTTTCTGTATTGTTTTTGGAGGACCTGTGGGGCAATATGATTTAGGTGGCTAGCCTTGTCCATGGCTATGTGAAAATATGGGTAGATCTCTTTTAATAGAGAAGTATTTAAATAGAGAAGTATTTAAAATGATAAGCACAAATTACATGGCTATATTTTACTGGTTTATACATTTTGCACTTGGAGATTTTTTTAAAGTCAGCAAACAGAGGGCACTATGAAAAATGCATAATATATTTGGTGTTTAAGGGAACTAGTCATATTTCCCGTCTTTAAGGAAAGATAAGTATAGTGTAGGACAAGCAAGAACTGGTATGAGGAATATCAAGAATCATGTACAATACAGTTAGTTATTATTGGGTTTTTGCTGTTCAGTCACTTCTATGGCAGTTGGTCTTACTAGATTTTTTTGTCTCACTTCAATCTTTCCGGTGGGCAAAGTGCAAACTACATGGGAAGTTCACTCAAACCCAAGTGGATTCACTTTCGTGTATGTAGCTGTTGCTGACATTTGTTGCCAACTCTCTTTCAGCAAAACAAAATCAACTCAGCAACATGTGAAATTATTGAGCATTTTTTTTTATAACTCCTTTCCAGCAACGAGAGAAATATCAATGGATTTTTTTTTGTTGTACAGCCATCCTTGAAACTTAGTAAATAAATAGTTATTTCAAAGAAAGTTTTTTATATTCTTTCAAATATTGCTGTAAATTTATAAATTAATTTATGTATCTCTCACTAATAAAATAAAAATTATTTTATTCCAGAATTTAATAATGAGGCTATTAACATATATTTCTTTCTTTTTTTTTTCTTTTAATTTGCCAGAGAGAGAGAGAGAGAGAGTGCGTATGAGCAAGCACAGGTAGACAGAGTGGCAGGCAGAGGCAGAGGGAGAAGCAGGTTTCCTGCCAAGCAAGGAGCCCGATGTGGGACTCGACCCCAGGACGACGTGGCATCATGACCTGAGCTGAAGACAGCTGCTTAACCAACTGAGCCACCCAGGCGTCCCTAACATATATTTCTTTTAGAGCTTCAACTGTCAGATGAAGAGTAATAATAGAGAAGAAAAAAATAATTAGCTGATAACTTGATGTTATGGACCAAGTATTAGGATGGCTTTGGGAGGGAACCAGGTCATGCAGATAGAGCCCTTAAAGATGGGATTAGTGGCCTTATAAAAGAGACCCCAGAGAGTTCTCTTTTGTCCATTCTGGTATGTGAAGATACAACAGAACATGGCAGTCTAAAACCCAGGAGGCGCTCACCTGAACCAGACCAGGCTGGCATCCTGATCTTGGACTTGCAGACTCCAGAACTGTGAGAAATAAATTTCTGCTGTTCATAAGTCTGTCTGTGGTACTTAACCTGAACTAAGGCACCTGGCTAAGTAAATTATCTGTCTTGTAATCAGAATAATTTCTCTAAGCTACTAGTGAGGGGAAAAACCCCCACATAACATGAGATAATCTTTCAGGAAACGAAAACCAAAACATCAGAGCATATTTTATTTCTGAAATGTTAAGCAATAGACTTCAGTAATATTTATCATTCTCCAAGACAGACAATATTTTTCTCTACCTTCACAAAAGCTACTTGAAATCCCCTATTTCAAGTGATCTTAATATTAACAGCTTCACTTCTATAGTGCTTACCACATGCCAAGCTCCTTCCTAGCTGCTTTAGAAAAACAAATGTATTATCATCCTTACAATGCCCTTTGAATTAGATCCTAATATCACACCAATTTTAAAGACTAAGAAACCGAGGCAAAGAGTTTAAGTACTTGTCTAAGTTTATCTAGCTAGTTTATCTAGCTGAGTGTAAGAACAAGTCATCATATAAACAACAGGCTTGCAATTACAGCAGAGAATAACTTAGTTACTAAGAGATTTTTGGGTTTTAGTTTCAGTGTTCATGACTAGCAACTAGCAATATTGAAAACCATGATGTATAATTTGGGAATGTGGCATATTCATCTGACATGAATATTGAAAACAGTATTTTAAAGAGCTATTAAAAATCCCTAGCAAAGGGGCGCCTGGGTGGCTCAGTGGGTTAAAGCCTCTGCCTTGAGCTCAGGTCATGATCCCAGGGTCCTGGAATCAAGCCCAGCATTGGGCTCTCTGCTCAGCAGGGAGCCTGCTTCCTCCTCTCTCTGTCTGCTTGTAAGCTCTGTCTGTCAAGTAAATAAATAAAATATTTTTTAAAAAAATCCCTAGCAAAAACAAACAATCCCTAGCAAAAAAAAAAAAAAAAAAAAAACTAGCTGTAAAACAAAAAATTAACCAATAATTCATTGTTGAATGATTTCACATTTTACCTTTTCGCTTACAGTGTTTGATTGCTGAAACTTACACCTTGGAGATTAAAATGCTGCATATATAGTATACATTAAAAATAACATTTCTCGGGGCACCTGGGTAACTCGGTCAGTTAAGCGTCTGACTCTTGATTTCAGATCTCAGGGTGCTGAGGTCAAGCCCTGCATGTCTCAATACTGGGCGTGGAACCTGCTTGAGATTATCTTTTTCCCTCTCCCACTGCCTCTCTCTCACCCTCTCTCTCCCCTTTCCCCTGCCGTCTCTCTCCTTTAAAAAAATAAATAAAAATAACATTTCCTACCTGCAGATGGCCTTTGTTTTCAATTTATAAGTTCATCCAATAATCATGCTACTTTTGATTTCTGAATTCTTTTATCAGGTCATTCTCACCCCTGGATTTAATATCTAGTAACTGTGTAGGCCACTTACACTTCAGTGAAATACAAGCCACAATCCTGAAAAGAGCAAACTCCTTTCCAGACATTTGAACTTTAAAAATGTGGTATTTTAAAATCTGTATGATACCCTGCAATCTTAACAGAATGACCCAATAGAGGTCTAACCATATTTTCCAAAAATTACTCAAGTGGCATGCATGGATTCTGTCCTGGGTGGGAGGTCTGGGAAGCTGGGAAGAGATTCCAGTAAGGGTCCCGTAGCCCCCGTAGTTGCATCAGGTGGGCAGAGATGCGAAGAGAGTGTAAATAAATCTTAGCACTTTCAGGCCTGAGAGAAAAAGCTAATAATATCTGATCGGAGAAATGTATGAAAGTTATTTTTATAATTAAAAAGAATGTATGGGCAAATTAAGGGAGAATATATATAATTAGAATGAGTCATAAAGAGTTCTGTACACATTGGTAAGCTATCTTGTAAAGCTGTTTTCCCTCTTTTCAACATCTGTTTTTCACCATATAAAAAAAAAATATATATATATATATACCTTTAGAGTTTATAATGTATTTAAAAAAATGTAGCCCACCAGATTTTTGCATCAAATCATCCTGGCTGTTTATTAGAAATGCAACTTTTTAGGTCAAGTCCCAGACCTACTGAGTAAGAATCTTAAATAGTTGAATCTAGAAAGACGTTGATATTAAAACACCACAGGTAAATTTTAGGCATTTAAAAATTGAGGAGCCACTAGAATAGAGACTATGTTGACCCAAGGAATATTAAAAAACACAAAAAACATAAAACTATTATTCTTATTCATTGTTTAGGCTCAGTTAAAAGGTTGAATAAAACCCTAATGGTTGAAATTGCATGCCTGCTGCATATGCCTGCATATTGACATTTTGTTCACTCCACAGGCTGTATCAGTACAGAGGAAAGGAGAGGAGAAAAAAAGAAGAAGGCATATGGGAAAGGGGAGGGGGAAAAATATATATGTGTGTATATATATAAATATATATGTAACATTTAAACTGCTAAAATTACAAAAGTGAATTATGAAGTGATAAAATATCACAATAATAGAGAAAGTTTATTTTTTCAGGCTACTAGACTGTAAATAGGATACATGAGAGAATATGTGAATTATATAAAGCATATTCACATATTTTCCTCAACATATAAGGCAATAAAACCAAACGTTTCTTTCTGAGTTCAGCTTCCTCATCCCCATCGATTCCAGTGTTAACACCCAAATGTCAGTATTCACAACCACTCTATCCTCCTATTTAAAAGTAAACGACAGAAATTAGATGGGACTCACCACATCTTCTTGCTGAAAGCAAGCACCAGCCAGAACAAAAAATGCTGAAAAGCACCAAACACCCTTCGAGTCTTGGAATTCCTTTTTATTTCGGTCCTCCAGGACCTCATGCACACAGTGTCAGACGCCTCTCCTTTCACCTTTGCAGCAGTCCGGGACCATCCCCACACCATCATCTTTCCTCCTATTGCAGTTATTTCCTTGAGTCCTGTTACTCAAATTCAACTGCTAAGCTTTGATTCCTGATCCAAAGCCTTTGATGCATACACAAGAGGTACTAAGCCACCGATTATCCATTAGGGAAAGTTAGGGAAGAATATTCATCCTGAGCCAAATAAGTTGATATTCAATAAAGCCTCCTAATACCCTATAAAGAAGAAAATATCATAATGTTTTTTCATGACTTGCTCAGTATTTTGGTGGTGAAAGGTTTTTGTTGTTGTTGTTGTTGTTTTAATAATGATAACAACCGCTTGTATTTATATAGTGTTTGACAGTTTTGAAAATACTTGCGAATATATTTATTTACTTGATCCAAAATAGAACAAAGTGAAGGAAACAAGGCAGGTGCTAATACCATTTCACAAGCAAGGAAAATGACCAGGATATTTCTCTTAGTTTTCATGGCTAGCAGGCACAATGATCCCTTCCTCAAAATCAGATTCCAAATCCAGAAACTTTCCTTAGAATTTATATTTTAAGTAATGACTCTTTAGACAAAAACAGAGGTAGTAGTCAAGATAATCATGGTTGAGAGAAAAGGAGAATTTGGCAAAACCATTCTAAGCACTCTTTCTGACGTCATATTGTATCGACTGGATCCATTGTTCACAGACTCTGAAAAACAAATGTAACAACATTTTTTCCCAGGATATGCTAGTCCTGAAGTCCAAGTTGAGGCTCATGGAGTTTAGACGAATATCATTACTTTCCAGGTCTCTTTGAAATAGAAAATCCAGCAGATAGATTTTTATCCATACATAATGGATAATCAATGTTTACTAAAGATGTAGAACCAAACCAGTAACAATTGTTATTATTAAAAGGTAACATTTTTTGAGGTAACATTTTGAAACCCAGAAGATGATGTAGGATTTCTAAACTTTACCTGTGTATAACATAACCAAAAGAACAATGTAAGGTATTTGTAGATGGGGTGCCTGGATGGCTCAGTCATTAAGCGTCTGCCTTGGGCTCAGGTCATGATCCCAGGGTTCTGGAATCAAGTCCCAAATGGGGCTCCCTGCTCAGTGGGAAGCCTGCTTCTCCCTCTCCCATTCCCCCCCCTGCTTCTGTTCCTTATCTCGTTGTGTTTCTCTCTGTCAAATAGATAAAAAATATATATATATATTTTTTTTAAAAGAGAGATATTTGTAGATATAAAAACTTGCCAGTACACAGACTTAAAGGACTAATCAGGGAAAAAATGAAATTGTTCTTAATTAAAGATATTTTATATAGCTAAATGGATGTTTTTAAAAAGCAATGACTTAGAATTAGAGTATAATTCAAGTGCAGTAAGCAGTTGAGATTCCCAAAATATTTCATACATACAAATCATTCTTTATATTGCTACCTAATCTTTAAAAGAGGAGATCGAATCAAACCATATGAAAACTGTAGAAAACTAGATCAGGGAATCTTTTTTTGGAATGACATGTATTCAGCAATATGACTGAAATACTTTACAAACTCAGCAATCTGCTAAGCTTTCCAGTTTTTTTTGTTTTGTTTTGTTTTGTTTTGTTTTTGGTTTGTTTGTCTTAGTATGAGTGTATCATTTTATTGATGGAAAATTGCATCACTGAAATATTTTATACTACAGGCTATTTCAGAATCCCTGGAGGTTTAAATAACTTAAAGTCATTCTTTGAAGAATAGCAATTGACCTCTGAATAGGTCTTACTTTACAGTGTTCTTTACTTCCAAAAGAAATCATAGCACTAGAAAGATTTAGAAAATCAATCAAATTTTATAGAAGAAAAACCCACAATAATTTGTCCAATAGTTTATGCCCATAGTAAAAAATGGGACATGATTTACATCAAATTTCAACTGAACCAGTCTTAAATATAGGAGTCTCAGCTTACATGATGGCTAATCACATATAACTACATTGACATAATATAGAGATCCATGGGTTTAGATGCGCATAATGGAAATGGAATCATAGTGCAAATCACGTGACCATTTTCATGGAGTGAAAATAATATTGTGTCTCTGAGAATTTCACCAGCCCCACTTGCAAATCCAAGTAATCCATTTCTTATCAGATGTGACATTTATGATAGGATTTTTGGATGTAGATTAAGGGGAGCTGAATTGGTATTTGGCAAGTGACATTTTAAAGTGGGAAATTAAATTACAAAGAGGCTAAATGTTGCACCACAGAACCAAAGGGTTTGGCAGCAACAGAGGCTCCAAAGTCATTTTCAGTCTATTCTCTAAAGAATCATTTCACAGTTTATGCAGAAAACCCAACATTTCAGTGGTAATTAACAGAAGTTAATCCAGATGACTGCCTGTGGGATAGTCTTCATAAACTTACAGAATGTGAATTAACTGTCCATCATGAAGAAAAAAAAAGCTTTCGTAGAAGTAGATTCATCATACTGATAAGAGAAATAGAAGAATGTACTTAGGGTATCAAATGCAAAGTCTTTTCATTTCAGCAAATGTCAGACAGAATGCCCTAACAATAAATACTAATGCAGGATGTTTATAATAAATATTTTGTTTCACCATTTAAAAAAAAAAATGTCTAGCCAACTTATATCTTATCTCTGTAATATCCACCTGAAAGGAAGTTTTCATTGTTGTCAACATTGAGTCCTCTATAATTTAGCCTGGGCATGCAGCACTGTATTCTCTAATTAATTAATTAATTAATCAGATAATACCAAACAAAGAAATGAATGAACATGCAAAGTGACACTTAGACCTATTGGTAAGCAACAGAGATATCTTATCAAACAAAAACTATGTTCCAAGGAAAATTTCTGTCCATCATTTTCAGAATGTCTCAGAAGCCTCTACTTTCTTCTTAAATCCACATTAATAAAATATTAGTAAATTTACTTCATTAGCTTAGAATCTTTCCTCAGAGGTTAAATAACAGAGTTCTGCTACTAATTAACTGTCCAATCTTGGGCAAGTCCACTGAATTTCTTTGTGCCTCAGATATAAAACAAGTATATGGGCTTAGATGATTTCCAAGGACATGTCTAGATTTCATATACTAAAAGCTTTTGATTATCTCAACTATTATAAAACCTTCTTAAGTAACATAATATAAAATCATATGTTGAAGAAACTTATTCAGTTATAGGATTTGGAAACCTATGATCTATAAACTAGTTGTAATACGTTTTGTAATCAACACCACCATGATGCAGTAAATCTCCTATTTTCTTTTCTAACCACACCGGCCCCCTCCTACATTTTTCCAAAGACATTAAACACCTCCTGGCTTTTGAGTGTGCTCTTTGTTTTTCCTTCAACACTCTGCCCTTGATATCTCATGCCTCCCTCACTCTGCATTATATTTCTTCTCAAACAGCCTTTTATCTGAGTTGCTTTCCCTAAATATCTCATATAAATGTCAGGCCCTCACACCATGTACCCCACCCTCTTAGGCTGCCTAGTAGAACTGATCAGAATTTGACCTATAGCATATGTACTTGTTCCTTGTGTGAGATCCTGAGTTCCCTGATAGAATATAAGCTACACAAGAACAGGCACTTTGCTTGGTTGCCTGTCAGGCACATTGTAGACATTGAGAATATGTTGATTGAATATATTAGAATTTTTCATGATCTTAGTACTTCATGGAACTCATTTTAGGAACTATAGCTCTAAGCAATTTTCTAAAAAAAAAAATTTTTTTCAACCTTATCTTATTTAGTCTTATTTCCACTAAATGATACTGTCCATTCTGACTAAATAGCTACACCTAATACATATGCAACACATTTTAAAGCAAGAAATTAAGTGTATATAAAAAAACTTTAAATTTTGAGGGGCACCTGTATGGTGTAGCCAGTTAAGCATTGAAGTCTTGGTTTCAGCTCAGGTTGTGTTCTCAAGGTCATGAGCTCAAGCCCTGTGTCAGGTCCATGCTGAGCAGAATCTGTTTGGGTTTCTCTCTGTGTCCTCTCAAATAAATAAATCTTAAAAAAACAAACAAACAAAAAAAACCCTTTAAATTTTGAAAATATTTGAAGTTTTGCTAAGTCTCTAACCATACCCATATTTATTTCTATGAAAGTATTATCTTCCAAAAGTTGAGGATATTGTTTAGTTTATTTTTAGTTTTTAAGTACAAATACTTTATTTCAAATTTAATGTTACTAATAAGTCCTACCATACACAGATTATGCTTCCAGCAGATATATTCTGAAATCTGTTTTAGACATACATATTTTTATAGGAATACAGCTTTTGGACATTTAAATATTTTTGAGTGTTCACCACCTTTTCATCACAAATTACTATCTGAAAAGAATTTAATTGGAATGGATTTTAACTACCCAATGTGATAGAATGGAATAATAATTTAGGGGATCATTTTTACCCTCAAATACATTTCACTCATTATGTCCTCTATTTGATATTGCATTAAGCTACAGAAAAGGTGAATCAGACAAGCCATTAAAGATGCCAAGGCTTAAAAATCAGTAGAGTGGATAAAAAAGGTATTACTCAAATGTGTCAAAATGGAGCCCAACCATGCCTGATCTTAATAAGTCCATTATAAGCTGTATTGATTAAGAAAGCTTGCCAATCATCACAAGACATATTATTAGGATGTTTAATGTGTTAGGATATTTTAAGATAAACAATTGAAATAAGTTGCCAACATATGTTTGAATGACAATCAATCAACAACTATTTACTGAGTAAAAGCACTAAGTTAAGAACCCCTACTAATATAAAGATGAATTGATACAGTTCTTGCTCTGAAGGGTCCAGCATTTAAGTTGGGGTATAGGATACACACGTGCGTACACTTGTGTAGGTTATCTACTTTGGTCCCACTTTTCTTTCTTTATAAATGGAGAGGTTAGTCTAATTAATTTATATGCTCCCTTTCGGGCCTTTCTATATATTTTTTAAAGTCCATTTTTGAGTTTATATGTTTAATAACAAAAAAACAGCTATAAGACATGAGCAGCTCCTTGAAATCTATCTGTGTAAGTAAACAATTTATTAGTTTCTTAGTTATGTTTTCACGGAATTCTTTATATAAAGCAAACAACAATGAATGTATATTCCTCCTCCTTTTTAAAACAAAAGGCAGTGAGTACTGATTTTAAAGGCAAATACAGTGTACTTACCCTTGAATGTTTCAATAAAAATAAGTCCTATAAAAATAATGCTTCACTATTCCTTTTTACTGGTGCATAATATTTCAAAATGTTTATTTAACCAACTCCTTATAATGGGCACTAAGAGATTTTTATTTATTTGTTTTTTAAATTGTTCTCTGTAACAAACAATATTGACACAATTACTTGAGTGCTTATAAAAGGCCTGTTTGGCCAGATATATATACAGGATATGTTTCCAGAAATAGGACCACCAGGTCAAAAGACAAATGCAAGTCTAAAATTGTTTTGGATTGTTTCATTCCCCTCCAGAGTGTTGATATATTTCATTCTTGTTAGCAATGCATGGGAGCTTAATTCTACTCTTTAAACTGAAATTCCATGTGTTTTTAAAAAAAATGATAACAAGACAAAAATCAGAGTTTTCATAGCTCAAATAAAATATATTTGTGCATCAGTGAAGAAAAAATTGTTTTCTTTCTATATAAACACAATTTCATGAAAGTTTCATTTAATCATAGAAGCCAGTTTTGGTTCCTACTACCAAAGACAGAGGAAACTAGCTCTTCAATAAAAGGCAATGGCTCTACATTCATCCTAAGATGTTTTCTTCTGTATTTGGCATGGTAAATAAACTCTTAGCATCTTCCCTATCCCCTAGCTATTCTAATTTGCCCACTTAGTAATTTGGTATGGCCAGTAGAAAATATCTTCTTAATTTGTAAAAATCCTTTTTCCCATCTGGGGTGTTTTATAAATTACATGATTTAACCAATAAAGGACTCTTCTGCATCTGAAATCTATTAAGATTCTATCAAATAAAGAATTTTTTTCTGTACAAGATGCTAAGTGATCATGTTCTTATGGCTGTATAAAATCCATTTTATTTTATTTTGTTATTTTTTTAAGATTTTATATGTTTATTTATTTATCTATTTATTTATTTTTGAGAGAGAGAATGAGAGAGTGCATGTGCATATGCGTGTTCATGTGAGCATGGGCGGCGGGGGTGGGGCAGAGGGAAAAACAGGTTCCCCCCTGAGCAGGGAGCCCAATGCAGGACCTGATCCCAGGAACATGGGATCATGACTTGAGCCAAAGGCAGGCACTTAACCAACTGAGCCACCCAGGCACCCTAAAATCCATTTTAGAGTCATTCTAATAAAACCATTATCAGGCACATTTCCTCATTGTCAAGAGTTCTCATTATTTTCATACCTTTACCTGACTTCATTTATGAATGACAGAAAAACCCAGACCCAGTGATTGTAGAAAAGGTTCTCAGAGCAACTCACTGAATTTATATATATGTAAATATACATAAATATACACACTATACATATTAACTATATATAAAATATAGTTGATTTTCATTGTATCCTTATATTAGTATATAATACTAATATACACATATACACAAACACAAACATCACATATTCATATACAGAAACATATATATGTGTGTGTATAGATATTAATTGTAAGCCTCTGAGACAAACCATAAGAGACTCTTAATCCTAGGAAACAAACTGAGGGTTGCTGGAGGGGAGAGAGGTGGGAGGGATAAGGGGGCTGGGTGATGGACATTGGGGACGGTATGTGCTATGGTGAGTATTGTGAACTGTGTAAGACTGATGACATATTAATAAAAAGAAAAAATTGTAAGCCTTCGTTCTCTGTACAAGAAGAATGCTCCCAAGTATTAGTATTAATATTGGTGTTTGAAGAGTCCAATAATTCACATTTTTCTAAAAGATTCAGTATGGAAGTGATTAAAAGATAAACTGAGACAATAAGCAGATGAAAATTAAAGCATCAGCTTAATTACTAACAGACTCTTAACTGGAGGAGAGTGCTTAATGTAATATAAAAATGGACTCCCTAATAATAAACCCCCGAATTATACTTAGCAACACAACCAGGCAACATAGGCTCAAGTGGTAGCCGGACTCTGTAAAATGTAAAACATGAAGGTTCAAACCAAAAGGATGCTCCTGAGTTGAGAGTAAATGAGGGGACAGGCATGCTGATGTGTAACATTAGTATGCCCTTCCTTTAAGAAACAAATACCACAAGCAATGAATTAGTGCTTTTAACTATCAAGGAATGATTTATGTTATTTTTGGAGAATCTGCTAAGGCATATACATTTTATATACATCATCTTCTACAATTCTCAATGTAATTCTAGGGCATATACACTAACATTTCAATGTTAAAGATTTTATTTATTTATTTATTTATTTATTTTCCATAGAAAGAGAGAGAGTGCACAAGCAGGGGGAGCAGCAGGCAGAGGGAGAAGCAGTGTCCCTGCTGAGCAAGGAGCCCAATGCAGGACTCAATCCATGAACCCTGGGATCATGACTTGAGCTGAAGGCAGATGCTTAACCAAATGAGCCACCTAAGCATCTCCACAAATTTCAGTTTTATAGATGAATAAAATGATAATCAGGAAAATCTAAGTTTTGGCCCAAATTCCACAACTAACTATGGTAGAAGTTGGGTCTTTATAAAGATCCGTAAGATTCCAAAGCCCACACGCAGAGCTGCTTTGCAGACAGTCTTTGCTCGGCCTCTAAAATTGAATGTAAATGCAATGAAATATTTCCTTTTGTATGAATATTATTTCTAGGGTCATTCAATCTTCAGATGTCTGGCACAGTCATTCAGATTCCTCTCAGTGATAGTTCTGGGCTCACTGATGCCATTTGACATATGTATTTCCACATCATTTCCTCACTTCATCTTCTGATTGACATTTATGTTTTAGTCTAGGCCAGATAGACCAGAATTAGAAATTAAGAAGTCCTAGTTCTTCAAACATACTGCTATGTATTATTCAACTTGGTAGTGACGATATTCCCAGAATAGTACAAGTCAAATTGAACTTCACTCAAGAAATAATTAATTGTGCCTTGTGTTTTAGTATATTTCAGTTACCTGATAATTTTACTTCTTCACTGATGATGCTTTGAAGTACATCCCCCTAAGTAATTTGGTAGACCTGCAACTTCAAAATCCTTCCACTGGAATAAAAAGTCTACCTATGAAATGGATACATTTAAATCAGTGTCATAATATTTTCTCATGCCTACAAGACTATCCAGCCATTCTATGATGAATAGGTGTTCTAAAAATATGTATGTATTCTAACTTTCTCTCTTTCTCCGTCTGGTTTCTGATACCTAGGGCAGCACTTATAGATTAAGAGAAATGCCTGAATATGGGGCTCTAAAATAAAAGAGCTATTTCTTAGGATTTAAATATGGGTCACCACCACTGCAATTTTTGGGACACTGCCAACCAAATCATCATGACAACACTATACAAGCACTTGCCCTCCTCTGAGGGTCAAGCTCCACTAAGGAATTCATATGGTAGTGAAGAGGGAAAGGCAAATTTAACTGATCCTGTCTACTACTTGCTCCTTGTGATGGAAGTAGAGGGCATCCCTGTGGACTAAGTGAGATGATAGTTGCTGTTTTAGTTAGCTTTGGCTGCCATAACAACTTACCATAGACTAGGTGGCTTAAACAATACAAAGGTCTCTCTTCCTGGCTTGTAGATGATCCCCTTCTTGCTGTGTCCTTACATGGCAGAGAGAAAGGCAAACTCTCTAGACTCTCATCTTCTGTGAACATTCAATCCATTGGATCAGAGCCTTACCCTTATGTAGTCATTTAACCTTAATTTCCTCCAGAAAAGTCCTATTTCCAAATATAGTCACGTTGTGTGTTGGGGCTTCAATTGACAAAGGGGGACACATGTGACAATTCAGTACATAATAGGGGCAAAGTTAATGGATCAAAGAGATTTCCTGATCATTGAAGAGGTGACAACAGCAGTTAATTAGAGAAATCAAAGTTACACCACCATATTTGTATAGCAGGCTGGTGGTATAGGTCATAGTACCAACATATCTGTGAAAAGGAAAAAGAAAACAAAACAAACTAACAAAAAAACTTAAATACTATGAACTCATATGCCAGTGAAATTAGACTAATATTGATACAAATGAGTTCATTTGGCTATAGATAGGTATACACATAAAATCCTTTGATCAATAATCAGATATTTTGATTTGTATTGAGTTCTTTTTAAATCAAAGCTAGAAACATGGGGCACCTGGGTGGCTCAGTAGTTAAGCATTTGCCTTAGGCTTATGGTCATGATCCCAGGGTTCTGGGATCCAGCCCTGCATCATGCTCCCTGCTCAGCGGGAAGCCTCCGTCTCCCTCTCCCACTCCCCATGCTTGTGTTCCCTCTCTTGCTGTCTCTCTCTCTCTGTCATATAAATAAATAAAATCTTAAAAAAAAAAAAAAAGATGTCTCCAGTACTTAGGCAATGATGGATTAAATCATTGGCCCTTGGTGATCCATTTAAAAAAAAAAAAAAAGATAGAAACATGTTCTAACTGGGGATGGTATAGTTAGTGAATAAAATATTTCAACTTTCATCTTAACAAAAATATTAAAAAACCAAAGTTTCAAAACAAGAAAAAGACCCTACTTATTATTTAATGCAGACAATTTCCCCCCAGTGTTTATCTTTTCAATGTAGCATGAAATAAAATAGATTGATGTAATAAAGAACATCATGTTTAGAAGACTTATGCTAATGTTCTTATTAGCTAATGAATTTATATGCAGACTCTTGTAATTTTTCTTTTCCTTCGCATAATCTCCATTCCCTATCACCACAAACAATTTTCTCAACGATTTTAACCTCTGAAGAGCATTTCTCTTTTGTTGGAAGGTATGGAAATGGAGGAGGATTACCTTTCAGAAAAGGTGGCAACTACCTTGAAAGCCAAGAATGAATAAAAGGATGTCAACCAGGACAGTGAAAAAGAGTAAGTCATACTTTTTAATAAAATCTTCAGCTTTTTTATAGATTACATGAAATCAGGGCGCCTGGGTGGCTCAGTGGGTTAGGCCTCTGCCTTCCGCTCAGGTCATGACCCCAGGGTCCTGAGACCGAGCCCCACATGGGCTCTCTGCTCCATGGGAAGCCTGCTTCCTCCTCTCACTCTCTGCCTGCCTCTCTGCCTACTTGTGATCTCTCTCTGTCAAATAAATAAATAAAATCTTAAACATAAATTACATGAAATCTACATATAATTAAATTTACATAAATAGTTAAAGAATTAAATATACATAAATATATTGCATAAGTTTTAAGTTTTAAAACTCTCTATCAGGTTTCATACACTCTAGTATCTTCAACATGGTTATTAAAGAGGACCATAGAATATCTTTCAGAAAAGTGAAAGGAGAATGATAGAAAACATAACAAATGAAATGTCATTTAAAATGCCACCAAGAGAGCCAACCATGTCAATACTTTTTTTGCAAAACCATCACCTATGCTTATTTAAACCAAAGAATTTTCAGTTTGTGCAATATCCAATTATTGTCAGTATCATATGGAATTAATAAAATGGTATTAACAGAAGCAGAAATTTATTTGGTATAATAACAAAAAATTTCAAATTACATTTTAACACTTGCTAATGCTAACTTTATTAAAAGGAACAATCATACTATTGAATTTGCTTTCATAGGCTTCAACTTCATTAAGTCTTTATATGTGTATCCTGCTCTGGAACCGTATCTGTACATTTTTCGTTCACGCTCTAAATCACACTTGATAAATCTAAGGAGCTACTGTGTATTCTGAGACATGTGTGCAAGCAAATTTAGAATGCAAGGTAAGACTTCCTTTGTATCTGATTTCAAATGAATTTTAAAATATTTTCCAGGTGGTTTTGCAGTTTTTATAAGTTGGTTGTAATGCAGAAATTTTGTTCTTTTCAGTTAGCTTTGGTGTTTTTAAAGTAAAAAAGGACAATAACAGCACACACACACACATACACACACACCCTTTTACAATATTTACAATATTTAAGGTAGATCATAATTCAAATATGTCAAAATGGCTAGCAGGAAATGAGCTTTAAGCTTGCAAAAATTGACAATATATTTTCTTTAGAGAAAGATAAATATATTTAAGATTTTATATATATATGTATATATATATATATATAAAATGTGTAATATATATATACATATATATATATATATATATATATAAAATATGGTAGACAACTTCTAAAATGACTCCTGATCCTTGCCCCAGGATCTTCAAACCTTGTGTCAATCCTCACCTTGAGTGTGGCCTGAAACTAGTGACTTTCTTCTAATGAATAAAGTACTACAAAAGTGGTATGATGCCACTTTTGATACTAGGTAAGGAAAGACTGACGTCTGTCTTGTCAGAACACTCTCTTGCTCATTCTGATGAAGCTGCTGCAGTGTTTTGGGCTGTCCCATGGAAAGGCCCAATGGCAAGGAAGTGAGACCACCTTCCTTCCTAAGGACCTGAGCAATAGCCAACAACAAACTAAAATCTCACTCAGTCCAACCGCCTGCTAGATACTGAATCCTATCAACAACCACTCAGAGAACCTGAAAGTGGATCTTACCCTACTAAAACTTGAGATGACCATGGCAGGCTGAAACCCCAATTGTGTTTTGTGGAAGACCCTGAACCCAAGAACCCACAAAGGCTCACCCAGATTCCCGATCCATAGAACCTATGAAATAACACATATGTAATGTTTTAAACTGCTACACTGTGGACAGTTAGGTGCACAGCAATAGATAACTAGCCTAACAATTAATTTAAGTATTTTTTGCTTTAGGGCAATGCAATATAAAACCATTATATAAAGTGGTTAAATGTTATTACGGTTCGATGTTCCCTATTCCATATTCCTTTGTGTTCAGGTCTGCAAAATGAGAACACTAAAAAGAATATCTCTACTATTGTTTCCAGATCTAAATTTTATCTTGTTCACATTATTCTATTACTAAATTCACATCTAGTTTTGCTGTCAGAAAAGAAAATAGGAATTGTGAAGAGTACATTATATTGTGCCTGGAAAAGTACCTAGCTATTCACTGTGAAAATGCACAGAAGGTATGAGAAAGCAGATGTTTGTCACAGGATGGCATGGAGGGAGGCAAGCCTCGGTCTCCAGGTTAGCTGTTTCCTCATCGTTAGGGGCTTATCAGAAGGGATAGATTGGATCAGCTTAGGGACTAAAGTCTTATTCAGATCAATGGAAATATCTCAGTCCTTCAGCATCTTTTATAGACACTTCTTTCTTTCAGATTTTTTATTTTTAAAATGTTTTTTAAGATCAATTCTTAAACTTTCTGTAAGAAAATGTTTAGAATGTCAGAATAAAAATAGAGTGTGAAATACACATTCACAGCCTTACATTTTCAAGTTTAATAAGCACATGATTCTACAGGGCTACAAGTTGGAAAGCTTTAAAGAGGTGGGGAGATAGGAGGGAGTAGCTGGTCTGTTTGATTTTTATATTTTAAGATTCAAAAGTTTCTAAGCACTGGTTGTTCTCATAGCTTTTATGACTTTTTAGATGCGCACTGAATAGGATCCGTCCGTAGAATATTGAAATGAAATACAATTTTGCAGTATTATTTTAGGAGCTTAAAGATGAATGCAAATTCTTTGCTACTCCTTTTCTGAGAGGCAGAGGGAAAATTTACCTCCCTTTGAATTGAGACAGGACTTATTAACATGCTTGGCACCAGGAACATGGCAGAAGTGATGTGTGATTTCCAAAGGCAAGAAGATTTTTAGCTTCCACTTTGACTCCTATAATGCATGCTGTGGGTGAAACCAACAACTATGAAAAAGTCTAGCTTCTCTAGGACCACCATAATAGAGAGGCCACAGGGAGACCTACAATGAGAGCAGAGTCCACCCTGCTAGCGATCTCCACCAGAGAATGGGCATTGGAGTGAAGGCACACTGGACCTGCTACCATGAGAAATAGAATAATCACACAGCTGAACTCTACCCTAATTCTTGGTGAATTATATAGTAAAATTGTTATTGTTTTAAGCCAATTAATCTTGGGGTAGTTCATATACAGAAAATCATTAACTGGAAGATCATCATACTCACCTTGTATTAACTTATCTGTTTCAAGTCCAACCAAATACATCTAGTGTCAAGGGCAAAAAATACTTTGCAACATTAACTAAATGTGATCATTTAGGCCCCAAATTATATGGGACAAGAGTATCACTGGATACCCAGAAAATTACCATAAAGAAAAAGAAATAAAATGGAACTGAAGGATTTTCATTTTGGAAGCATATTGCATTACTTTATGGCAATTCTACATTTCTTCTTGACTCACTATGAAATAAAATATAAATGTAAATAGATACATATATATTTGTGTAAGTCTATGCTTACATATGTACTTACATATGTATAAATATATAGTAAAAATGTAATAAATAAAATATAAAGTATAAATAAATATATAATAAATATATATGTAAGAAATTTGAGAATAAATTATATATATGTAAATATATAATGTATATTTATATAGAGAATTCTGAGTTAAAAGACTTTCATTTATTCTACATAGATAGCTAGATTGAATGAAATTTACCAACTTATTTCAATAAAATTTCTGATTCCAGAATAGATAAAACAGCTAAATTATGTCCCTAAAGGAACCTGTCTGAAAAAGACTCATGCTATTTATGTATCATATACTTTAACACAAAAATAATTACTTCCTTCTCCTACCCAACGGGGTGGAGGGGAACCACAAATCTTTATTCAGGTTAACATTTAAAATAATGAAAAGTGACAGCTTGACTAACAGATTCCTGCCTAATTCTTTCTCAAAGCCCCAAGTTTACAAAAGCTTAGTCTTATATATTGAGTGTAACCCCAAGACAGAGATCCTCAACTGATAAAATTCTTTTCCAAACTCCCTTTTGATAATTCAACCTGATATTAAATGATTTTTGTGAATATGTGACAGTTTAAACAGTAGAGTTTTCACATACACTTAAGATTAGTTGAAGCAATTTTCTAACATGTACTGATGAAATATATCTATTTAATCCAACTGTTCCCTTTCAGCCCCAGGCTTAAGTTCTTCAGTAAGGTGTTTGACATATACTTTTCAGAAGAGTCATACAGGAAAATAAATAAATAAATAAATAAAAGGGATTTTATACTAAAAAAAAAAAAAAAATTCCTTGATATAACTTGTTAAGAATACCATCTCCTCAAATTCCCAATCCATGCTGGTGTGATACCTGTTCTCCAGCTCCATGAATAACAATGACTCCCTAACACAAAATACATAATTATGTAATGTTCACTAAATGTCAGAGAGATAATTGTTGAGTTAAGGAAAAGAAAAACACATTTTTGTTAGGTAGAGAAATATTTGAAATGTGCTTAAATATTTATCCTCCAACTTTTCTGGTAATTAATAGATAAAAGGCTTCAAAATGCCTTTAGAGAATGAGGTAGTAGGTATTGTGGGTTTGGCGTGGTGAGAGGTTTTTGTTCCCTATTGCAATTTCCTTGTTTGCTGCCTTGGAGAAGCTTCCTGGAACCCTTTCTGTACAGAGGTATTCTGCTTTTTTTTTTGGTTTAAGGGCAGACATTCAAAATTTAGTAACTAAAGATTATGCTCTGTTTTTATTTCATTCACTCATTTTCCTTTTGTTACAAAAAGATAAAAACAAATATGTTTCTCTTTATTTCTCACAAAATGAAGATATAATGGCATTACTAAATTCTCATTCTGAAGTGTTTACTATCCAACTGAAGATACTACCTTCTTGAAGAAGGTAAATGTATCTGGTCATAAAACTATTAATTCTTTCCTTTCTGTTTTAGCTTTTATTTTATTTTATTTTTTTAAAGATTTTATTTGTTTATTTGACAGACAGAGATCACAAGTAGGCAGAGAGGCAGGCAGAGAGAGAGAGAGAGAGGGAAGCAGGCCTCCCACTGAGCAGAGAGCCCAATGTGGGACTCGATCCCAGGACCCAAAGATCATGACCTGAGCCAAAGGTAGCGTCTTAACCCACTGAGCCACACAGGTGCCCTGTTTTAGCTTTTAGAACATGACTTTTCCTTACTTGCTCTTGTTACATTACAATTTTACATATGTTTTGTAAACTAAACAATTTTTTCCATTAAATTTAGATTTATGATTTAAGAAGGCTTTAATAAGTTTTTTTTTTAAAGAAGACTTTAATAAGTCTTTTTTTTCCTTAAAGAAATCTTTAATAAATTATCTTTAATAAATATTTTTTAATGCTTTACATTTAAGAAATATATGTTGGTCCTTTAGTTTCTGGCAGTAACACAGATTAGATATCTTGGAAATAGTCTCAATGAAAGCCAAAATAAGTTAAAAACGTTGAATAAACATGTTTTAAAAATGTAACTGAGATTTTAAGTCCTTTAGGTTGTTCTATTTTGGGGAAGAATCAGAAGAACCACAAAGATTCCAAAGGATGACAAACAAAGAGAAAAACCAGCCTACTCCTCAATATATGGTACTAAAGCTTAAAACACAAAAGATAACAAGGAAATCTTAAAGACAATCAGAGCGGAAAGAAAGATTACCAGGACTAATAACAGGCTTCCGAACAGGCATTTTTCAGAAGAGAGTGAAATAGTACCTTTCAAACTATAAGAAAATAATAAATGACAATCTATAATTGTAACAAATGACAACCTATAATTTTATACATAGCTAAGATATTATTACAGAAAAAAGCAGAAGAAAGGCCTTTTCAAAGAGATAAAATCCAAATCTCAGATAAATCTCAATGATATATTTCAGCATAAAGGAAATTGAATTCTGTATAAAAAAAGAGGTATAGGAAAGAATAATCATCGAGGAAATTAGTAAATTGTAGTTAAACATATATTGATTTTTAAAAATAATAAGAATAATTATTTTGGAGTAAACATAAGAAAGGCACAAAAGGCTGGGCAACAATAAAATGTAGGAATTAAGAAGAAAAAGTTTACCAGAAGTTCACAATTCTTTTATAGTTCTGTTGGAGATTATAGGTATTGATATGCTGTAAATTTTAGGTGAAATGTTAGGTGTTGTGTGTAATTTATGTTTTAATACATATTGGAACTAAAAATCTTTTAAAATTAAACATTTAAGCAATCAATGTAAGAAATTAAAAGGAATAAGATGAGCTGAAATAAATAAGAAAATGAAAATAAGAATAGGATATAATTGAATAGAAAAAGATTAAGTAAAACAAACTTGAAGTAGAGGTACACATGTACCTCTATCTAGATTGATGAGTAAAAGAAAAAGAAATGATGATACTGAACATTACTGGATCAGAAAGAGGAGACAATGTTATAGATAGAGAAGAAATTAAAAACGATATGAAAATACAATGAATATCATTTTCAAATGAATGTAAAACTTAAATGACTTGGAAATTTTCCAAAAAAGGGTAATTTAGCAACATTAAATCTTAAGAAGAAAATGTTGAATTTAATAATAACTACTAAAATGTTTTATCACAAGTTTAAAATCTATCTTCAACAAACACACACACTTAAAAATGACCAGAAAAAAATGATTTTAAGGTTAGCTGTTAAAAAATACAAGAAACTGACAATTACTCTTAAAGAAAAAAAAGAAAAACAAAACCTCTTTTGTTTTTTTAAAGACTTTATTTTTTTAATTTTTTATTTTTTCAGCATAACAGTATTTATCTTTTTTGCACCACACCCAGTGCTCCATGTAATCCATGCCCTCTCCAATACCCACCACCCCCAACCTCCCACCCCCTGCACCTTCAAAACCCTCAGATGGTTTGTTTCAGAGTCCATAGTCTCTCATGGTTCACCTCCTCTTCCAATTTCCCTCAACTCCCTTCTCCTCTCCATCTCCCCTTGTCCTCCATGCTATTTGTTATGTTCCACAAATAAGTGAAACAATATGATAATTGACTTTCTCTGCTTGACTTATTTCACTCAGCATAATCTCTTCCAGTCCTGTCCATGTTGCTACAAAAGTTGGGTATTCATCCTTTCTGATGGAGGCATAATACTCCATAGTGTATATGCACCACATCTTCCTTATCCATTTGTCCTTTGAAGGGCATCTTGGTTCTTTCCACAGTTTGGCGACGATGGCCATTGCTGCTATAAACATTGGGGTACAGATGGCCCTTCTTTTCACTACATCTGTATCTTTGGGGTAAATACCCAGTAGTGCAATGGCAGGGTCATAGGGAAGCTCTATTTTAATTTCTTGAGGAATCTCCACACTATTCTCCAAAGTGGTTGCACCAACTTGCATTCCCACCAACAGTGTAAGAGGGTTCCCTTTTCTCCACATCCCCTCCAACACATGTTGTTTCCTGTTTTGCTAATTTTGGCCATTCTAACTGGTGTAAGGTGATATCTCAATGTGATTTTAATTTGAATCTCCTTGATGGTTAGTGATGAACATTTCTTCATGTGTAAAGACTTTATTTCTACAAAATCTCTACACTCAATATGGGTGTAGCTCTGAAATTAAGAGTTGCATACTCCGACAGAGCCAGCCAAGCACCCTTAAAAAAAAATCTCTTGTGAGAATTAGAAGAAAGTTGTTACCCAACCAACTTCATAGCCAGTATATCCTAGTATTAAAAAAAAAAAATTGTATTGAAAGACTTTAGTGAAGAATTGGTTAACTGAGGAGATACAAATGAAGAGTTTATGGACAGTAAGTCTCAAAATATTAAGGATGCCATTTCTCTCCAAGTTAATTTTTAAATTAATTGCCAATTAACAGTCTCTTAAGGAACACATGTTTTAAGTTAGATAATTAAAAATGAGCATATGGGAAAAAAGACCAAGAATAGCAAAGATGATTTTGATGGATGATAGTAAAAGATTTAAATAATTATAAAGATACAAAAATTTAGAAATAATTCAGGTAGTTCTACTATATTGATCCCAGTCACCAAGAAATGAATCGGATAGGCTAGGATAGGCTACAGCAGACTAGGATATAGGATATAATTGGATAAGATGTTAGAATAGATGAGAATAAAATAAGAGGAGATAGGATAAGGTAGAATAGGATAGGATTCAGTAACATATTCACCTATGTATGGAGATGTGTTATTTTAAATATGTGGCATTGGTGATGAGGGATGAACAATGGCATATTCAATTAAAGACACTGAAAAATATTGTCACTCAAATAGAAAGCAAATCAAGTCTTAACACGAAGTCTTTAATCTAAAATTCAGAAGTTTTAAATTTTGATAGAAATATATATTTATGACCTCACAATCACTGTGGACTTCTTTAAAAAGATGCAGAAAGTACAAAGTACAAAATATACATTGTAAAAGTACCCGTTTGCAATCAGTTACACACACGCACACATACACGTACGCACAGACAAAAGTAAAAGAGACAGAGAAATGCTGACAAGGCATAAAGCAGACAAAGAAATACGAGGCTAAATGTAATATAAACTATGGTAAATCTAGCAGGGAAAAAAATGAAGGAGAGAAGAAAGGAAGGAAGGGAAATAAATTCCCAATAAAATGGACAAAATCTAGCAATAGACATATCAAAGGAGTATGCATGTGATTGGTATTTAAAAATGTTGAAACTCAGGAGTAATAAGAGAAACACAAGTTAAAACTACAATAAGAAGCAGTTTCACACTCAGAGATTGGCAACATTTAATCTGAAAATAACGTGTTTTGACAAGGATGTGGAGCAAATATATTTTTTATAACCCTCTAGTGGGAATTTAAATGGGTACAACCAATTTGAAGGGTAATTTGACAATATATAGAAAAATTGAAGATGTACATACTCTAAGACTCAGCAGTTTTTCTCTAGGGATGCAATCACATACAAGTACCCAAGGAGATACGTACAGAGAAATGCTTACAAAGAAAGTTTAGCAACATCCTAAATTTCCATAAAGTGAAGTACAGATACATATACTGTATATATTTAGTAGCTATGAGATGGATGTACATTAGTTATATGTTCCAAGGTGAATTATTCTTAAAAATACATTGAACAAAAGAAAGAAATCCGCAAAAATATAGACAATATATCATTTGAAGAGACATTAATAAAATAAAAATATAATGTATGTATTAAAGATAAAACATATAAACTATAAAATGTAATACTTGCCAAAATATAAGAACACTAAATTAAGCCTGTTTATTACATATTAATGGAATTGAAATGTTTTATTCCTGAAGTAGGTGATAGACAAGTATACAAGGGACTATTCTTTCAAACTTTGTGGGTTTAAATTTTTTTTCACAGAAACAAACTTGTGTGATCATCAGATTCTGCCAAACTATATACACAGAGAGCCATTCAGTAAAATTGAGAAAAGATGGTAATCTTCTAATCAGGAAAATGTTGATATTAGATGTCAATGAGTATGGCAAGTGTCTTTTAAAAGCTTCATCCTCCCGAGCCTAATGAGTGTGCAATCCAGAATTGCAATAGAAGTTGGCCTTCACCAAAGTTTAGAATCTGTTTATGACTAAAGCTATTGAGATCTTTATATGGATCAATGAAAGAAGATGGAGATAAGAAAACCTCAACCTCAACTTCACTTATTTCAGCATTTTAAAAAAATCTGTGTTATCCAAATTCAAGCCTTTATACAGTACAGTGTAGCTCTATTATTTTTTTATTCTGCTTTTCTTTTTTTTTCCACAAAAAGTTCCAAAGGGGAAATCTGCATCTGTATGTCCATGTATTTGTATGTAACTCTGTGTATGTATATGTATTCTGTACGTATATGCATATTCATGTATGCATATAAGCTTTCCAGGAATGTATGAGGATGCAAAATTAAGACAGCAAGAAAAATTTAGTAAAACAGCAAAATCAACTATTCTAAGGATAGAGAAACATAATGGAATAGAATTGAATGGGAGGAAGTTGGGCTATCAAATTAAGTATATCAAATTCAGCTACCTTTTCCCCAACAGTGAAGTGTCAGAGCCAGAGTTCAAAACCAGTTGTATTTGATTTCCTCTGTTATGTTATATCTGATTCCATATGTTATGTTGCCAGTTGTACCTGATTCTATATATTATGCTACCATGCTAAATGGGGTTATTGCAATCATAATAGGATCTCCTAGGATGGGAGCTACATTATCAGATACAGTGGGAAAAGACCAAAGCCCAGTCAGTACCCACTAAGAGGGGACTGCCAATTTCCCTATTACTTCAAACAATACATGATGAGTTAGATGAGGTACATAATGCATAACTGGATGGACCTTAAACTTTAATTTGATTTTAATATTAATTTGATCTAAGTTTAACTTTTATTAAGTCAATAACAATTAACTTTTTGGATTATTTTGCTATCAAAATAAACAAAGAACATCTAAGGGAAAGGACTCTGAAGAGCAAGGAAGACAGAAATCCTTCTGGGCAAGAAAAGTTTCCCTCTGGCAACCAGCCTGCATCAGATGCTGGACAAAGGGGACTGGTGGAATGGCAAAAAGAAAATCAGTATCATTTTTTGCAAATTTAAGCCATGTTTCCAAAATCACCTTATATATTGATGAAAAATCCACATATATTTAATGTTTATAAATCTGTTTTACAGTGTTTAATAGGCTGGCATTTTTAAGTGCTTCATCTCTGATAAACACAAGCCTAGTGTGGGAAAAATAAGATGTCACTTACTTCTTGTAAACAAGCTCTTGAGTGGGGAACCTGGGTGGCTCCATAGGTTAAAGCCTCTGCCTTTGGCTTAGGTCATGATACCAGGGTCATGTGATTGAGCCCCACATCAGGATCTCTGCTCAGCAGGGAGCCTGCTTCCCCCTCTCTCTCTGCCTGCCTCTCTGCCTACTTGTGATTGCTGTCTGTCAAATAAATAAAATCTTAAAAAAAAAAAAAAAAGCTCTTGAGTGACATTGTTTAGTTTGGTTGGCTTGTTGGTGTCCCTAGATCAAAAATTTGGTTTCATCGTGATTTTCATTATCATTAGAATCATCACGATTGCCAATATTATAAAGTGTATTTACAGTTTAGAAAGTAGTTATCCCTGTTAATTTATCCCTTTGTGTGTGTATGTGTGTATATAGGTGAGTGAATGGTGTAAATCTTTGTGAAGGAGAACTTTGAACTGAAATAGATAAATTTTCCTCTCACTGTTATTCTCATAGGAATAACAAGAGTTTGAAGAAGGGGAGCAGTAATTTACTTAAAGTTTTACATATATCAGTTTGGTTGGTTTGTGGAGAGTAGATTGTAGAGGAACAAAAGAAAAGCTGAGAGACCAGTTTGGAGATACTTGACAAGTTTCAGTTCAGAGAAGACCATATTTTGTACTTAGATGACAGACAATGAGCAAAGATACACATTTGAGATTCATTAGCATGTAGGATGTTATCTAGAACCACAGGATTTAAATGAGGTCATCTAAAGAGAAAGTAGACAGAGAAGGGAAGAAGAGAAGGTGGCCAGGGACACTACAACAGTTGGAGGACCAGTAGTAGACCAGAAACCAGTGTGGTGACTCACTGGTGTTGACAAGCAGATGAAGGTGATGTCACACTATCCTGGAGAAGTAGAGGTTTGAGGAGGTGGCTGAGATCAATAGATGACTAACCACTGACTTGGGCCAAATAGAGATTGCTACCAGATATTATATTGTTGTCTTGTTGAAGAAAACCAGAACAAACTGGACCGAGTAGAAGTCAAGAAGTGGAGTCAGAGATACAATTGGCTGTAGACTTGTCAACTCCCAGTATTGGGTCACTGCATCTGACATCTCTTATTCTGAATATCTTCTGAGGTCATACAACTCATTCTTCTGGAAAGAAGCATTGATATTTACAGCTAGATACCACTACAGTTCCTGTATAATTCTATTTCACACTCCCTTTGACTGTGACTGCCTAAGTTTTATCTCTAATAATTTCAAGTCCAATGGTGGATTATAAAACCCTTCCTTTGAGTTTTACAGTATGTACCATATGAAAATTTTCAACATTATAGCAAATGTTCCTTGATAAATGTGTGAAATTTATTTCTAATTTATATTGCAATTAAATATGCCTTTTAAAAAGCAAACACTAGGGGCATCACGTTGCCTGATTTCAAGCTTTACTACAAATGTGATCACCTATGATCACCAAGACAGCATGGTTCTGGCACAAAAACAGACATATAGACAGACAGTGAAATGGAGTAGAGAGCCCAGATACAGATCCGCAACTCTATGGTCAAATAATCTTCGACAAAGCAGGAAAAAATATACAGTGGAAAAAAGACAGTCTCTTCAATAAATGGTACTGGGAAAACTGGACAGCTATGTATAGAAGAATGAAACTTGACCATTCTCTTACACCATACAAAGATAAACTCGAAATGGATAATCACCATGAGGCAGGAATCCATCAAAATCTTAGAGGAGAACATAGGCAGTAACCTCTTCGACATTGGCCACAGCAACCTCTTTCAAGATATGTCTCCAAAAGCAAAGGAAACAGAAGCCAAAATGAACTTTTGAGACTTTATTAAGATCAAAAGTTTCTGCACAGCAAAGGAAACAGTCAACAAAACGAAAAGGCAACCCACAGAATGGGAGAAGATATTCGTAAATGACACTACAGACAAAGGGCTGATATCCAAGATCTATGTAGAACTCCTCAAACTCAACACACACAGATAATCACATCAAAAAAATGCACAGAAGACAAGAACAGACACTTCTCCAAAGAAGACATACAAATAGCTAATAGACATATAAAAACGTTCATGATCATTAGCCATCAAGGATATTCAAAACCACATTGAGATACCACCTTACCCCAGTTAGAATAGCCAAAATTAACGAGACAGTAAACAACAGTAAACAACAAATGTTGGAGAGGATGTGGAGAAAGGGGAACCCTCTTACACTGTTGGTGGGAATATAAGTTGGTGCAACCACTTTGGAAAACAGTGTGGAGATTCCTTAAGAAATTAAAAATATAGCTACCCTATAACCCTACAATTGCACTACTGGGTATTACCCCAAAAATACAGATGTAGTGAAAAGAAGAGCCACCTGTACCCCAGTGTTCATAGCAGCAATGGCCACAGTTGCCAAACTGTGGAAAGAACCAAGATGCCCTTCAATGGATGAATGGATAAAGAAGATATGGTCCATATACACTATGGAGTATTATGCCTCCATCAAAAAGGATGAATACTCAACTTTTGTATCAACATGGACGGGGCTGGGAGAGATTTTGCTGAGTGAAATAAGTCAAGCAGAGAGAGTTGATTATCATATGGTTTCACTTACTTCTGGAGCACAAGGACTAAGACAGAGGTTTTGGGGAGATGTAGAGAAGAAGTGAGTTGGGGGAAATTGGAGGGCGAGAACCACGAGAGATTGTGTACCCTGAGAAACAAACTGAGAGTTTGGAGGGGCGAGGGGTGGTGGGTTGGGTGAGCCTGGTGGTGGGTATTAAGGAGGGCATGAATTGCATGTAGCACTGGGTTTGGTGCATAAACAATGAACATTGGAACACTGAAAAAATAGATAAATAAATAAATGTACTCTTTAACAGCTTATTTCCTTTTGGAGGGATTTGAGCATGGAAAAAGAAAATAAGTCAGGAAATAAAAAAATCTGATTTCTATTATCTATTCACACATTTTAGATAAATTCAAATTAATTAGATTTGTTTTCTTTAATATAATACAAAGTCTCATAGCGGCATGTAATTCTTTACAAGATATCTCACTGTAGGTAAATACAAAGAAAACACCTTACATATTTATATCTATACTTTATCTATGGTGTGATTATATCTCCTAAATATACAAATATTTTAATATCATTTATTCTTGTATTTATCAGTCTCAGCTTTTACATTTGATTGAATAATATTATTCGTTTTAAAATCACACACACATATACACACACTCTCTCTCTCTCTCACACACACACACACACACACACACATACACACACACAAACTAAACACACATGAAAATAAACTAGTATAGTAAGTCAAAGTACTGCCAGGCCAACCACACAGGAATGCTTTATTGTACTTGTTTAGTTTACTTAGTATAGATGTGAATTGATAAAGCTCTGATGAAGTGCCCAGTGCTCACACTTTCACATATCCTTCAATTTATGTGACGCTTTAGAATATCACTATTATAAACGTCACAACTGGATAAAACTCTGCAAGGTCTTAAATCTAGTCTGTTCAGTCTTTCCTTTGATTTATTCAATGAAGCCTTTTTATAGTTTATTAGAGGTGGCATATGTTGGCCTGGAGAATACAAGTCATTTCAATCAAGAGAGTTACATGCTCTACATTTATAAACTTTTAATACTTTTCTCGTCGGTGCAAGAGCCATATCCTCCAGTTAGACTACAACTCTCACAGCACCCTAACTCAGTTCATGTGTGTTTATATTTTGTAGAGGCTTTTAGGCTAGAGGCTTGAGCAAGAGAAACTCCATCAAGGCAAAAGGGCGCATAGGGACTATGGAGCTGCAGGTCAATATGCCCATTAAACAACCCACCTCGAAATAGACAGAGGCCCTAACTGACCACTTACAACCTGGCCCAGTCACAGTTCCTAGATTTACAAAGGAAGGGGAAATTCCATATGTTCCCAGACTCCCTTACTCTGCCTGGTAACTGTGGCCCCCCGCCACCGCCTTCCCTCAGGTTGTCTCTCCCTTGCTGTCCTGCCCACTGCTCACTTGTATGTATTCAGTAAACATGTCTCTCTTTTGTTCTGCCTTGGGTGAATTTCCACCCCCTGCATTGCCAGCCTCCACCCTATCGAGGCCCCTCACATGTGGGGGCCCTGCCATCTGATCAGGACCCTTCTAATGCACTCAAGTTATTTTGCAGTAATTTAGATGCTACAGTGAGCCTGGTTCTTATGAGCAATCTTAAAACTATAATTAACTATGTGTTTAACATGTGTAAGATAAAATGTTAAGTTTCATGTTGATTTACATACACTACTTCATTTAGTCCTCATGATTCTTCTCTAATGCAGGTAGGTACAATTCTAACTTGTATATGAGGAATTTGAGTTACAAAAAAGTTAATAACCTAGGGTGCCAGGCTTGTAAGCAAACTACAGCATCCTAATCAAGATCATTATTACCTTAAAGCTTAAACTTTTGATTATTAGCTTCTACTATTCCTGAATGGTTTGGATGCAAATACCCTGCCAGGAGAAGAACTTGAACATTGCAAAAAAAGGAGGAAAAAAGAGCAGTTAGGGGGAAAAAAATGTGTAATTGTCTTTACGTAATTAAAAGAAAACAGAATACAACATCCAAAGTTTAATTACAGTAAGTTGATAAATATCCCTAGATCACAATTTTTGAGGGGATTGCAAATTGCCACAAATTCATGATTGTAAAACAGTTTAGTTGATCTCTGACAATATGAAGTCAGAGTCATTCTTACCAGCTAAACATTCATTTCTGGATAAAAATAAAAATGCAACTCATTCACAATTATTGTACATTTTTAGTGTGCCACTGTTCTAATTTAATTTTTTCACAGATGTGGTCAATATTGCTCCTATCCATATTTTCTAGAAAGAGTCTTTGAGGCCCAGAGATATTAAGTAAATTACCCAAGTTTACATGTCTAATAAGCAACAACCTAGAGTACACATTCAAGCTGCATGATTCTGAAATCTATGATAATGTGAGTATTTATTTTTGCCTCACAATGAAAATAGAGTTACTATAAATTTTGTTTCTATCAGCATCTTCTTTCCCACTCCCCATGTGCTTAATTACCTGAATGGAGTGTGTGGATCCCAAAAGTTACCAGTTGGTACCAGTTACTGGTACCAACTGGTAACTTCTCATAGATCAATAACTTCCATGCCCCTACCACCTACTCACTGACCAAGAGGTTAATCCCTGACCCACCTCGTCTTTAAATATGCGCACAGACACCACTCCCCTCCACTCTCAGACACAAGCACATACACACACCAGACCTTTCTTTACCCTATTCACGTTACCATCTCCACAGACAACAGTCAGCATTGTGAAACCATCTGCCCCTTCACTTCCAGGGAGAGTAAATACAAATCTTCACCCAACAGGTTGTTCCTTCCCAACTGCTAACACATCTTTGGAAAAGACACTGTTCCAGCCATTCTTCAATTAAAAAAAAAAAATAGAATTCAAATCCCAAATTAAATTTTATTTATGTTCAGGATAAACAGAATGTCTGTCTTAACTAGGACTTAGCCATTAAACTTTAAGGGGTTTGTTTTATTCCTACTATTATAAGAAGTCTCCATATGGTAAGGTAAGGGATTTACATTGTGAATGTAAATTAAAAGATACTGAAAGCAATGATGCATCCTAATGATAAAATAATTCTGCAGTGGATGATGATAGTATAACCATAAACTTTAAAGTGCTTTTTGTTGGTTTTTACTTCTTGGACTCATCCTATCGACAAAACATAGAACACTTGACTTAAGGATTAGAGTGCTAATGTTTAATATTGCAATCTTGTAAGAGCAGTGGCAGGACTGAACAAAAAGGAGTTACAAGAGGTGGAGGTGAGTGTGGGCCTGCTGATTTACTGATGATGCGTAAAACAGACTCATAATGATGAATTGAAAAATATAGATTCAAACATAGCTTCTGAAGTTATAAAGGTAACAAAGAATGGGTTAAAATCATATACTCCCAAAATTGGATGGTGGTAGGAAAGGAAGCAGGAAGATGATATCTGTGGAGTGAATTCTTCAGCAAATAAAGATAAGGATGTATTATTTTTAACATTGCAGTGTGATTCAGCAAAACAAACAAACCCCAGAACAATAAAATATTTAGAGGTCACTATCTTGTGAAATAAGTCCAAATTTGAAGGAAAGGAGAAAATTACCTCTGCATTTGCTTCGATATTTTTCCTTATGCAGTATAAATATTATTTATACATTGCTAATGATATTTTATAATTTGGTAAATAGTTTTAAAAACTCAGCTAATCTTTTTATTTAGTACCAGAAAGCATAACTCATAATCAATAAACTGAAATGAAAAATCAGCATCTTTGATAGACATTCTCTTGCATCCAGATTGACAATAGTTAGCAATTCTACTCACAGACTTAATTATCAGAGGGTGCGTTTTGTGGCTAACTCATCCTGGTGGACTCATTGGGTTGCAGATTTGCACAAAAGTGTTCTTCAGGAACCATATTAAGGTTTCTTTATGATAGAGGCAGGCAATTAACTACATCTACCTAAAATATCTCCCAGGCTAACGTAATGTCTTCTATGTTTGTGATATAGAATTCTAGGCCTTCATCAAAGTACTTTTCTGAAAAATAAATATGTATCACAAAGTTTATTTTGAGGAGCTACTGACTATGCCTGTAGGTATTCTTGCATTTAACCTCCATATGAAATGGGGTGGTCCATCTGGACTTGGAAGTCGTTTTTTTTTTCTTTTTTTATATATATATAAAGAATGTTAAATTTGATAACTGCATGCTTTTTATGTAAAGTATGCATAGAATTTCTCTAGTTTCAACATCTATCAGTTGCCTAACCATTAATTGTGGTCTTTCTATTTCTCATCCCAAACCTCTATTGTGTCTAATAATATTGAAGGTGGGGGTTAGAATAAAATATGACAAAGTATTTTTTTTGACAAATGTGACAAAGTATAAAATATGACAAAGTATTTCTTAATTTTCTCTATAACAAACTTTTATTATACCAGATTTCTAACATGTGTGGGTAATATTTTTGCACGTGTTTGTGAAAGAAAGGACTTCGAAGTATCACAGGATACTGTGATTTGCAGTTGATGGCACTGGTATGTGAAGCACTGAGGCTTAAATAATACATATGTAATATACTTTTTTTTTTTAAGGTTTTATTTATTTGATAGAGAAAGAGACAGCGAGAGAGACAACACAAGCAGGGGAGTGAAAGAGGAAGAAATAGTCTCCTGGAAGAGCAGGGAGCCGGACGCAGGACGCTATCCAGGGACTCTGGGATCATGACCTGAGCTGAAGGTAGATGCTTAACAACTCAGCCACCCAGGGGCCCCTGTAATATACTCTTTCCAAAGTAATTGCCCCAAATTTAGATAAACATTAAGCAGGAAGTTAATCTTAAGGTCTAAGATTTTAAGTCATGTTTCAGACAAGGTAAGAGTTAGTATATATTGTTTTATTAACAATAAATAGGATTTAAAAGTCTTCTATCTTTTTTTTTTTTTCCAAAAGAAGAAGAAAAAGGATAGTTAATGTCTTTCTATTATGACTTTGGGTAAGTCCTGATGATTAAAGGCACTAAAGCAGATTATGCCTAATTTCTGAGATTTTCATATTCGATCCACCCCACCCCCTAATCAGCTTTAAATCCCAAAATTCACCATAGATGAAATCCATTTTCTTACAAAGTTATCCAGTATTTTTTTCAGTCCGATTGCTTATTTTGTTTTCTAGAACCAATTGCATTTAAAGCCCTCAGTACATTAGAGTAAACTGATAGTCTCAAATTATGTTTTTTTTTTTAAAGATTTTACTTATTTGACAAAGAGAGATCACAAATAGGTAGAGAGAGAAAGGAGGAAGCAGGCTCCCCGCCAAGCAGAGAGCCCGGTGTGGGACTTGATCCCAGGACCCCAAGACTGTGACCTGAAATGAAGGCAGAGGCCTAACACACTGAGCCATCCAGGAGCCCCTCAAATTATATTTTTAAAACCCATTTATTCAGTAAGTCTGTTTGTTACAGGAAGCAAGACTTCCATATCATAGTATCTCAAGTAAACATTGACCCAGTGTCCCTACATAAAAAGCAAGGAAATTCTAAAATATATAGGAAACAAGAATCATTGGTATAAGTTTTTGCAAGAAAAATCAGTATTTTTTAAATTAATTAATTTTCTCAGAGATGTGTGAGACAGTTCCCAAAACATCCAATCCTTCTGCAATGTATGCGGAAACATTACTAACACAATGGAATTCATTGTGGTTTTAGATTCTCTTCATGTTATCTACTATTAGCTATACAGTGTGCAAATGTCCCCCATATCCATCCAGCAGTTCACCATAAGTTCATAATTTCTAGGTTTATTTTCAATATGCAGTCAGAGAAATAATGTGTGTCCTACCAAAACATCATTATTCATTTTGTGGCTAGGACTCTCTGTCACTTATCTTTAGGTTAGTGATTGTCACTAGCATGGAGATTCTGATTCTGGAATACGGCCATTGAGTTGTTCTCAATGAAATTTGATGGCAACCATTGTTCTTCTAGGTAGCCTGCAGTAGAAGGGAATGAGTCATAGATCTGCTATTAATTATTTCCTAGCCAGTTGTTCTATATAAATTTGAGGACTTCTGTTCATCAAAGGAAACAATTAAGACAGAAACTAGGCAAACTATACAGAAAATGAATATTCAAAGAATATATACCCATCAGAACTGTATATCCAGAGTATTTTGAAGAAGTGTGAAACGATAAAAAACACAATGGAGATAAAAAGTCAAAAGTCACTACCAAATAGGATATCCAATGGCTAACAAATCTGTGAAAGGCAATAAGTAACAAAGAAATACAAACTAAAACAGTAGAAGTATGATTACACACTCACTAGGATGGTTAAAACTAAAAAGACAAGAAATACCAGTTATTGGTGAAATTATACTATGATGAGAATTCTTAGACATTGCTAGCATGTGCCTACACTAATGTTCCCCATTTTGGGGAAGTCGTTGACAGTATTTGCTAAATCTGAGTATGTAGGAACTACACAACTTTGATTCCTGATAATATACCCCTCAGAAATGAATGCATATATTTGCCATAAAAGTATATTCTAGAATGTTCAAAGCAGCACAGTCAATAACCCCAAGCTTGAAAGTTTCCAAATGCCCTACCAAACACTAAATAAGTAACAAAACAAAACAAAACAAAACAAAATTATCCCTACGATGGAATATCATTACAGCAATAACTGTAAACTATGTAGAACAACTGGTCATCTCTGTGCAACAATGTGAATGATTCTCACAATGTTGAACAGAAGTAGCCAGATACAGTAGAGTACTTTCTGTATGATTCTATTTATATTTGGTAAAACAAAAGTAGGCAATACTCATCTCTGCCAGATGAAATCAGAATAATATTTCCCTAATAGGGAACAGAGGGAGTTTTGGAAACTTGGGTAGCATTGTTTCTTAATCTGGGTAATGTTTACATTAAGTTTATTTACCTTGTGAATATTTATACCATATTTATAATGGTGTACTCTTAGGTATGTATGTGTGTATCTAAAGCATGTCTATCATCTATCTACATTATACTTCAGTGTAAAGTTGTTAAAAATATCAGCACAAATACATGGCAAAACACACAGATACAGTACAGAAAAGTAAGAGCTTCCCTTCCTGCTCACCCCTCTCCATCAACCCAAGTGCCTTTATCCCAAAGTTCGTTGAACTTAAATTCAGGGAACTCTTTCTCACATTAAGGAAACTGTTATTAATAAGGTGGAGAACAGAGGATACAAAAGTCACATTAATAAGCAACAGTTTAAATTACTTATTAGATGACAGCTTTGGTTTCAAGAATACAGTGAAATGGGGGATTGTATCTACTATAAGATCTCACTTTGACTTTCTGTATCCAAAACTCTGGATGGGTTTTCTAATGAAATACCTATCTGTAAGATTGATGAATCTATTATTCACTCTTTCATCACAGGAACAAATAAATATTAATACAAAATTTAAAAAGAGAGAAATTCAGAGTAACACATTTTTGAATTTTGATCCAAAGATAAAAATCCACTGTGATGCTGTGTTTTAAATGCGATCTGGAATATTAAAAGTCTGCAGTTAACTCTGGGCACCAATAAGAGAATATTCAGCCAATATACTCTGATTTATTTAAGCATCTAATGTTATTTTCTACCCTTGGAGTCTGAAGAGTCGTAATGACCCTGTTCCAAACAAACAGGCAAACTCTTATCTGTGAGATGATTCAAAGCTGGGCTGAGGCATAATTTTCATAAACATACCTTGACTACAGACATATTATTACATTACTAATTGAAGTATTTCTTTGAAATTGCTGGTTGAGAGCCAATAAAATCTCTACCGAATTATACCCAAGCCTGCTGAAAAATTACTTTGAATCAGAATGTCAATAAAGCTATTAATAACCTTTCTGAAGCTGCTTCTTACTCAGTGAGGTAACCAGGCAGCTGCTGTAAAAAAAAAAAAAAAAAAAAAAAAAAAAGAGGCAAGGCAGGCAAGGCATACCTTCCCCCATTCCTCTACTACAATAGTGTAATTCGAGCCTCATTAATTGCAGTGACATCTTCCTATTGTCAGCCTGCATGGCAGAAATGCTTTCAGTCTAGGGTAATATTAAAATGGAGAGAGTCTCCCACCCACTTCCATTGAGCTTTTTTTTGCAGCACTGCAATATGTATAATTGAAGGCTTGCCTGTCTTTTTTATTAGGAGAAATGTACAGACCATCTATCAGTGTCAAAGACAGGAAGCTGATACCCTATATCAAGCATTATTTACCACTTGCACATCATTCAGAAAGATCAATTATTACAGTATTTATTTTAAACTGCCCAAGTTGGATCCTCAAATGTGAGACATCCATCTTTATCGGTTACATACCTTTAATTCCCAGTGTTGCTAACTGGGTATTTCGTATTAGAGCCAGCCACTTCTTCGAATTCTGAGAAGGTAGTAATTTTTTATTTCATTTAGACATTTCTCAATTTATCTTCATCATTCCTTTCCTTGAATTCAATAAATTCTTGTTTTATGAATCCAATGTCTAAGCCCTTGCTGAATGAACTCCAATAATTGCAGGTACCGTTAAGGGAGAAGCGACTGTGCTGGCTCATTACTGAAAACTGTGGGCAGAAGATGGGTGGAACGAACTTTACCCAGTTGTCTGCACGTTCAGAATCTCCACAGACTTTTGGCTTTCTAGACCAGTCTGGCTCACAAGAAGCAGGAAGAAAAGAAAGGGAAAGCATCCCTAAACAAAGATTAAGTTTCTAGTGACCATGTTACCAATTGAATTTCCTTAATCTCCTTAAGCCTCCCTCAAAGTTTTCCTCTTTCTGCGAAATGCTGAAATGGTGTGCCAAAGAACCACTAGCTCTGACATTAATAATTTATAGAAGTTGGCGATAGATATAATCACTTTAAGTGTTATGGGAATAGCGGCTGTGAATAACTTAAATGCCTCGATGAGGATTGGGGAAAAGGAAGTGGCATTCCTATTACATATTCAAAGTATCTTTGTTTACAGTACAGAATTAAATTTGCTCCCTTAAATCAAACCAGAGAATTGTGATGAATTTAAAGTATACCGAGAAAATGGACAACACATGGATTTTAAGATTAAATATCGAAATAAGCCAATCAATATGGAGGGAAAAAGGGAAAACGAGTGCTTTGAAAACAAAACTAAAACACTCACAAGACAGGAAATGAAGGCTATTACGGAATGATTGCGCATATACACACATAGATACACGCAACGTTTTGTGAAATTGCTATTTTCACAAAATTTAGGTTTTGTGCATATTTGCAGCTCTTTTTCACAATTCCTAAAAACTCTGAAAGCAGGAAAATAATACTTAACATTCATCATTTAGATTCAGTTCGCTTTTAAAGTATTCCTGTAGCTAATACTTAAAAAGTCCTTTTTGCCAACAGTTAACACAACTCTGACTCAAAAAAAAAAAAAAAAAAAAAAAAAAAAAAAAATTCAAGTTGCTATCTCCAAGCAGTTACATTCATCCCCATTATAACAAACAGCCAGCTTTGTGCCACCAGCCCTACCTGGCAGCCCTTTCCCTCCTTTCTATGTCAATCTAAATCCTATGGAAGGCTATAGGGAAGATGCCTGAAAAATACTAAAAGCCTTCTCCTATACTAACCTAACCTACAATAATTTTTGATATCTGATTTTCATACTTTTATTGCTCAAACAGACCGTTTGGTTTGGTGATTGATTAGTTGTGTGACCAGGCTGCCTAGACTTAAATCTTGCCTAGTCTATTAGCTGTGCCACCTTGAGCAAATTACATAACTTTCTTTTCCTCTCATCTTCATCCATAAGATGGGAATGTCAGTAGATAGGTAGCGATAGGATGAGGTAAGAGAGAATACATGTAAAAAGTCTTAGAAAAGTTCATGACACACAGAAATCAAATAATAATAACATAAACCAACTATTTTAGTGCACATTTGAGGGAGTCTCTCTGTTAGACACATTTCTAAGCACTTTATATGTATTAACATATTTAATTCCAGTAACAACCCTAGGAAACAGATACAATTATCTTCATGCAAAAGTACTATATTCTACAACACTTGGTCATGTCAATAATAGGTTGGCTGGGTTTAGTTATACTATAATTAATATGATTTAATGTGTAGCAATTCTGAAGTATTAAAATTCATAGTGAGATACTCTACAAAGTTTCATGGATAGAATCATGTGTTTGGGAAACTTCTTACCATTATTTATATCACATGTGAGGTACAAATTACTATTCTAGGTAACTCTTCAAATATTAAGGTTAGGAACTAACCCTCATAGAAATGAAATGGAGTTCCCTAGTCACTCAGACAGCTGATAGCACAGTCAAGATATAAGCTCAGAAAGTTCTGGCCTTTAAGTCCCTGACATGTCTTCTGGAAATGAGTATTTGGGACTTCTGCAAAGACAGGACAATAGGTCTGAAACCCAAGGATACTAGTCCCAGGCAAAAGGCTTGACTTTACGAAACAGGAATTTTTCACCTCTGGGAATGTTTTGCTGAAACCAGCTTAACTTGTAAATGGTTTTATTTGCTCTTTCTTTCTTTTTTTTTTCTTTCTCTCTCTTTTATCCTGTTTTTCTTCCTTCCTTTCAGATATTGCAAACAGATACTAAAATGCAGCTTGCTGCAAGGGTGCAGAGCAAATCTCAGCGTGCTCAGAGAGAGTCCACCTCTGATTACTAAGTACATTGGGAGAGGAAAACTGATTCTGGAAATAATAATTATTCACTTGCATTTCTCCACTCCTTAGAAAAATCCCACTAAACTTGTAGTGAGGGATATAAGTCATAAACAGGTTGATAGACTAGAGGAGAGAGAAACAGAGGAAACAAACGAAGCAAAACTGAAGAAATCTGCTGAAGGAATCCAAAATCTAATAAGACCTAGCCAAGAGTGATAAGGATGAAACTCTGTCTGGTAGAATCCTAAAGTTTCCAGCTTTGTAAATCCAGTGAGCAGGAAGAAAGGTTAGAGGACACTATGAAAGATGACTAACCCACCCAGAACCATAGACACTCACTCTTACACTGACGAATTCAAACACTTATATACACTTTTATATAGAACACTACAGAAGTTTGTCCCATGAAGCCAGAAAAGTGGCAAAACAGAGTTGTCCCCTCTGCGATGTGAGCAGGCTACTGAATCTGGTATTTAGGTCTTCCTAAGTGAAGATCAGCCCTGCTCAAACCCTCAGAAACAAAGCCTACCTGTTCACAATACACACCATGTAAGCAGTTGCTAAACTAATATTCAATTACTTAATTACAAATGTGAATTAATAAGATAATACATATGAGATATATGGGGAATTCTTCTAAGTAAAAGTGACAAAAATTATTCCCAAAGAAAATGACATGTGAAAAAAATGTGCATCCTTAAAACAAGATACACTCCAAAAAAAAAAAAAAAAAAAAAAAAAAAAAAAGACACACACACACAAAAACAAGAAAAAACAAACCAAAAGACAGGGTTTTTTTGCAACTTAAATATATTTAATGACCACAAAAATTTTAAAGTTCAAGAAATAGAATCTAGGTAGTAGGTATTCAGATTTTACTATTAATTCTTTCAACTGCCCAATGTTGAAAAATATTTGTAATAAAATGTTGAAAGAAATCAATAGAAATTTTAGAGAATAAAATTTTATATCTCCACAAAAGAGTTGAAAACAAAGAAAAGGAAATTAAAATGAAGTGAAAAAAAGTAAGGAACATAAAGAAACAATTCAGAAGCCCCAGGAAGCAACTAAACGTTATTTCAGAAAATCCAGAGAAACTGGAGGAAAGAATTGAAGATATACATAAAATTTTTTCTCCAAATTAAGTTATGTGTCTCTAGATTGAAAGAGCTTACCCAGCACAAGTGAGGAAAATATGCACTTAATTACAACATAGTATAGTCTCAGAATTACAAGGGAGAAAAGATTGCATACAACGGGAAGGGGGGAAAAAGGCAGGAAATGCAGACCCAAGGAGATCAGAACATTGTGCCTCTCATTGGCCACACTGAATGCCAGAAGATAAAAGAGCAATTCCCTCCAACTTCCCCAGGGAAATTGTTTTTACCTTAGAATTCTGTTCACACCCAAACTATGAATCATGTATGAAGAAAGGACTTATCTATTTTCAAACATGCAAGATCTCAGAAACAAAACAAACAAAACAAAACAAAATCTCTTGAGATAGTTCCTTGAAATGCAGCTTTTTTGCACTGGTAAAACAAACAAATAAGTCTGATGATCCAGACCAAAAATGGATTGAATCTAGCATTAAATGGAATCAATTCTCAGTCTGACTGCAGTTCAGAGGGGTCCCCAAAAAGTTAGTTTTTGCGAAGTTTGAGAATACATGAAAGCAGGAGAGTGGAACAAGGGGGAAAAAATGGCATTAGAAAATATTCAGAGTGAAGAACCATGAAAATTTTATGAAAACCAATGTAGTCATCATTAATAACTAGCTCTGCAGTTAATATTTTTATGTAATTCAAATAAATAAAAATATTGATTATATGAATGTTGCATATGGAGAACTTACAAATACATAAAAAAGAATAAGAATACAGTTAAAGGAAAGGGGAAGAAGTATAAATGTATGCATCTTACAAAATGGGGGATAAAAATACTCTTGATGGAACAAGAATTAAAAGATACATTTTTCTAAAAGATAACCAACTAAATTAAAAAAAAGAAAGTAATATGAGTATTGTGATCTGGTTGCCAAATGAAATATTGATTGCTGATTGATTGGGTTTTGAGATAAAGAATTCTTTTATATAAGCATGTCCCCAGTTGTCTTCGTCTGTTTGGTCTGTTATAACAGAAAACCACAGACGGGGGTAGCTTATAAGCAACAGAGATTTGTTCCTCACAGTCCTGGAAGCCTTGAAATCCAGAGTCAAGGTGCCAACAGATTGTCTGGGAAAAGCTGCTTTCTGAGCCATAGATGGAGTTTTTCTGTCTTCTCACATAGCAGACAGGGGTGGAGCAATGTCAGGCCTTTCTTATAAGGGCACTAATCCCATTTTTGAGGCCTCCATCCACCTACATGACCATATCACCTCCCATAGACCCCACCTCCAAATACCCTTACATTGGGGATTAGGTTCCAACTTATAAATTTGGGGATGCACCTTCAGTCTATAATCCATGTAATATTTGGGACATACTTTTTTTTTTCCCTGTCTCGTGTTGGTTTTTTTGTTTGTTTGTTTGAGATTTTATTTATTTATTTGACAGAGATCACAAGTAGGCAGAGAGGCAGGCAGAGAGAGAGAGGGAAGCGGGCTTCCTGCTGAGCAGAGAGCCTGACGTGGGGCTCGATCCCAAGACCCTGAGATCATGACCTGAGCTGAAGGCAGAGGCCCAACCCACTGAGCCACCCAGATGCCCCTGGGACATACTTTTTTGAGATATTGTTTTGCTTATAGGAAATTCCAGTTGAATTATGCATTACATAGTTTTATTTGTAAGATATAACAACCCTATATCATCAGAATGTGAGAGGAAAGTTAAAGGCTCACATAAGGGAGCTAAATCCTTGCCTACTAAAGTGAAGAATTAGTATGTAATATCTAAAACAAATAAATTCTAAAATATTGTAGGAACGATACTTAGGGATATTGAAGTATCAGAAGAAAAAAAATTAAGAAGCTAAGCATCTTATTCCTGGGGACAGGATTGGAGCTAAGATGGATTTCAACACAATACTTTTGGTTGAGCCACATGCCTCTGTTAGTTAAATAATATTATAAACCTTTAAAAACTGAGTAATTAATGGGTCATATTCCCTGATTATATTAAAGAAAATAAAAGCTGCAATGATGAGAAACAGTGAAAACTCTTGATAGTAAAACTGGGAGCACTTACGGAATAGACATGAGAAACGTTAGTACTAAGAATCCCCAAATTAGATAATTGGCTATTCAAAGCATACTGGCAGAGAAAAGAATTCTGTGGGGCAAAGAACTAAAGCAGAAAGGTAGGTGCCTTTAGATTTATAAACAAGATAGATTTAAGGGTAGATTTAAGAACAAGAAGAAGGCATTTCCTGAGCTGCATATGGTAACCACTCACTGTGGTGCAAATGAGAATAAAACACAGGTCCACATGTGTGAATGTCATCAGATGGATTGCTTATAATTAATTTGCACTTCCCATGTTTACATGGTGTCGATTCAGTTGGTCACCCTGTAATCTTCCTGGATGAAACATCTCTCAGGCACTAATACAGACTAATACCTGACCACAACAGATACTGCCTGAGAGTCGGAGATGAGCATCATCACGTCTATGATAGACAAACCAGACAGGAAGTACCTATTACGAGATTGCCTTTACCTGGATTATTTTTGAGCTATTTGTAGGAGGAAGCTATTAAGAAACTTCTTCCTGCTGGTTTCATTAATATACCAATAAAAAGAACATTCTCAGCAATAAGGAGTCTGCCACTGCTGTGTGCAATGTGAGGTCTTGGAGTCTGGGGGAAAATGTTGACAAAAAATGATTGCAGAACCTACCCAAAGATTAGAGATAATTGAATTAAGTTGCCAAACATAAGCATGGCTGTTCTCAACCCAACATAGTTCTTAAATAATTTCCAACTCTAGCTGTGACCTGTACTTCATTCATAGACTAGCTACACCATTGATTGGCAATTGTACACTATCTGTAAAGGAAAACAATACATACTCCTGCCATGACCTGATTGGAAAACTGCCAAGTGTAGTGACCACTGAAACTTAGGAAAGTTCTAGAGAAAAGGAATGATATCTGTACTATCAGCTTTGTTTCCTTCAGATTATTCTAGCTTTATTCCTAAACAACCTTTTGATTTATAATCCAAGCTACAATTGCAGATGTCCAGAGTGTAAAAGTGACATGATCTCAAGATCTTGCTATGCAACACAAGAGACAAACAAATCTAACTAGTTTACCTATGAGTGAATGATAAGGTGTGAAAATCAAGTTTATGTTATTTCTGTACAACATTAGTGTTCATGGGGTTGCTTTCCAAAATACTGTTGAAATTCTAAAGAAGAAAATTACCCAAAAACCAAATTACAACAAAAACCAAATCCTATTTTAACTAGAAGGAGAGCTCCAGATACTGTGCTCTAAGAGACTTTATTAATTATTCAGAAGTACAGACAGTATTTACAAACATCCAAGAGAAGGCTAGGGATGGTGTGGGACAGTTGAAATCCAATATTCAATAGTTAGTGTAATCATTTAGAGAAAAAATATATATATAAATATATTCTTAACACTTGGTAAAATAATTCTTTTAACAGGAGGAAACTCTTTTGGAGAATGATACCTCTTCAAGTGAAATACAAGAATCTAGGGGCAAGCATTGAAATGGGTATCACATTTTCCTAAGGAAAAGCTACACTAATCTTCTTGATCTATGGGAGAGAAATTTGATATTTCAAAAGGGAATATATGAAATAGCTAGAGAATATGGGAGCATGGTTAAACAGTTAATGGAGAGAAGAATTAAGGACAAAAGCACTGTTTCTTGGCTAGATGGTTGGCCTACGAAGACCTTTAAAGAGAGAGAAAAAGCGAGAGAGACAGAAATGTGTGCTTGTGTGCATGTGTGCATTTGTGTATGTGTACCATGAGGTATTGTCTTGTGGGGGATATACACTGTTACCACCCACACTATCTCCACCCACAGTCTCCTCCTCAACACAACAGTTTTCCCTACAAAATATTCATCACAATCCACAAACACATGACCGCTGAAAGGCAGAGGCGGGGTCTCCACACCAGTCAGCCCATGGTTAAACAGAGTTGGTCCAGGAAGATTGGGTGACAGCCGATATACTTGAATTACCTAAATATTTGAATGGTCTCTGCTAACACTTTCCAAAAAAATCAGTAGATAAATGACTGCTACAACATTTCTGTAAAGTACTTTCTGTGGCTGTCCTGATGCACTGTGTTGCACTAGCTGAAACACAGAACTTCAATCTTCACATGGGAGGTGAGGGAAGAGCTGCTTTTCCAGGATAAGGCTCACACAGAAGATTGTCCTGTTCTACTCAGAAATCCTTTTCTTCAGGGATAGTTCTCTTTCACCACCAAATGCTTCTCCCTACAGTGTAGGAGGTTAAAAGGGTTTTGCTTACTGCCTAGCTCAGGGTATTAATCTGTTGTTTTTCTCTTATGCTGTGTTTGCCCTTTTTGTATTATACTGCCTCATTTGATACTAATGAGAATGAAAATAAATTAGTAGAGCTGGTCTTCTTATTACCAATTAAAATATAAGAAAATTGAGGGTCAAGTAGCAATGTGTTCAGGATCACACTTCTTATAATTGGTAGAGGCACAAATTATTTTTTTCTTTTTCCTTTCTTGTAGTTGTCTTGTTTTGCTTCCTTCATATCAGGGTAACATTTCATTATCACCACAAGCCTTTAACCATTTGGAAAATAAGTTCAAAAGAGAAATCCAAAGTTTCTGAACATAAAAACCCAGGGAGAGATTAACAGTAATTTCTGATATAAGAATAGCTGCATGTCCTTGTACAAATAGATCCAAGAGATAAAAATGAAAATACCATAAGATATAGTATTACATTCTTGAGCTAAGAATAAGTAAATGCAGGGACAAATTATTGCCTTGAAATAAAGAAATACATTATGCTTGCATGTTACTTTAGCAGGTGGGTATTTTGTTGTTGCTTTAATTTTTTAGAAGACTTCATTGTTTTTGACAGATTTAGGTTCACAGCAAAATTGAGAGGAAGGTACAGAGATTTTGCACCTATCATCAGCCCCTATACATAGTAGCCTCCCGTTTATCAACTTCCTCCACCAGAGCTGTATATTTGTGACAATGGACGAACCTACACTGACATGTCATTATGAATTAATTCAGAGCCCATAGTTTGCCTTTAGGATTTACCCTTAATGTTGTACATTCTATAAGCTTGACAAATGTATAATGATATGTATCCATCATTATGCAATCATAGTTTCATTTCCTTATAAATCTATACTCTGCCTATTTCTCCGTCCCCTCAAACACTGATCTTTTTATTGTGTCCACAGTTCTCTTTTCCAGACTGTCTTAGAATTGGAATCATACAGTATGTAACTTCTTCAGATTGGTGTCTTTCATTTACTAATACGTATTTAAGCATTTTCCATGTGTATTCATTACTTGATAATTTTTTTTTTCAGAGTTGAATAATATCCCATTGCCTAGAGGGACCATAGTTCATCCACTCACCTACTGAAGAACATCTTGGTTGCTTCCAAGTTTTGGTAATTATGAGTAAAGTTGCTATAAACAACCGCGTGCAGGTGTTTGTGTGGAACTGTTTTCAGCTCCTTTGGGTAAATATCAAGGAGTGAAATTGCTGGACTATTTAGTATGAGTATGTTTAATTTTATAAAAACTCAGCCAAACTGTCCCCCAAACTGTATTTCACATTCCCGCTATCAATGAATGAGAGTTCCTGTTGCTCAGCATCCTCATCAGCATTTGGTGTTACTGTTTTTACAAAATTCGACCATTGTAATAGTGTGTAATGGTATTGCATTGTGGTTTTATCTTATTTTTCATTTCTCTGATGACATATCTTGTGAAGCATATCTTTATACATTATTTGCATTCAGCATATCTGCTTTGATAAGGTATCTATTAAGGTCTTTTTTTTTAAAGATTTTATTTATTTATTTGACAGACAGAGATCACAAGTAGGCAGAGAAGCAGGCAGAGAGAGAGGAGGAAGCAGGCTCTCCCCTGAGCAGACAGCCCAATGTGGGGCTCAATCCCAGCACCCTGAGATCATGACCTGAGGCAAAGGCAGCCCGTTTAACCCACTGAGCCACCCAGGAGCCCCTATTAAGGTCTTTGACTCATACGTTAATTAGTTTTTTTTTTCTTTTTGTTAGGTGTTTTTGTTTTTTGTTTTTTGTTTTCTTTTTGTGAAGTTTTAAGAGTTCTTTGACTCTTTTAGATACTGGTCCTTTATTAGATGTGTCTTTTGTATTTTCTCCCAGTCTATGGCTTGTCTTCTCATTCTTTTGACATTGTTTTTCATGGTGCAGTTTTTAATTTCAATGTCTGCCTTATCTGCTATTTTCTTCATGTGTCATATTTTGGTGCTGTGTCTTAAAAGTTATCACCACACCCAATGTTGTCTAGAGTTTCTCCTATGTTATCTTCTAGGAGTTTAATAGTTTTGTTTTATGTTTAGCTCTATGATACATTTTAAGTTATTTTTTGTGAAGCATGTATGGTTTGTGTCTGTTTTTGTTGTTGTTGTTGTTGTTTTGGTGTGTTTTACTTTTTGCGTGTGCATGGCTAGTTTTTCCAGAACCATTTGCTGAAAAAATTGCTTTTGTTCCATTGCATGGTCTTTTCTCCTTTTCAGAGACCATGGACCATGTTTATATGAATCTATTTGGCAGTCCATTCTATTTCATTGATCTAGTTGACTATTCTTTCATCGTACCTCACTGTCTCAATTACTTGATTACTGTAGTTTCATAGTAAGACTTCAAATTAAGTGGTGTCAGTCTTCCAGCTTTGTTCTTCTTCCATACTGTGTTGACTATTCTGGGTCTTTTGCTTCTCTACATACATTTTAGACTATTTTCAATATTCATAAAATAACTTGCTAGGCTTTTTTGGATTTATATTAAATCTATCAATAAAGTTGGAAAGAGCTTGATAATATTGTGTCTTCTTATCTGTGAGCATAGAATGTCCCTCTATTTATTTAGTTTTTCTTTTATCAGAGTTTTGTAGTTTATCTCATATAGATCTTGTACATATTTTGTTAGATTTACAACAAAGCATTTCATTTTTTAAAATGCTAACTTAAATAGTACCATGTTTTTAATTTTAGGCTATGTTTGTTCATTGCAGATAAATAGAAAAATAATTGACTATTGTATATTAACCTTGTATCCTGCAATGTTGTTATGTTAACTTGTTAGTTCCAGGATGCTTTATTTTTGCAGTGGAGCAAAGTGCAACAGAAGTTACAGAAATAGTTACTTAAATCAGTAGCACAATTTTAAATCCTCCATGAACATTTTGAAGCATTAATTTTAATTATTTTTGTCATTTTTCAAAGAATATCCCTTTTAAATTCAAGTTAGTTAGCATAATCTTGAAAGAAGAAGAATATCCCTTTCAGATAGTACATGGTGTGACTCATTAATATTTCTTGTTTTATTACTTATAAAATGCCATTATTAAACTGTCAGAAAATAATATTTCAAATTTCACTGTGCTATTTCATTGTCCCTATTTTTTTTGCTTTTCCTTTTCTTGATATTCTATAAAAATATATCTCATTTAAGTATGAAGATATTTAACTATTTTCTCTGTGCCATATGCTATCCTTCTGGAAAATGCATCATTCTTTTGAGGAATTGTTCCTCTCCCACTTTAATCACATAATTCTAAGGTAGTATGAGTCAAATTCTAAAAGAAACTATCTTTGCTGAGAGATGTGATGCTGACTGATTTGTGAAAGTCTAGTAATTCTCCAAGGTGAATCAGATATCAGAGAGAGAAGCACATCCCATTAGTGGGAAAATCTCTTAATCCACCTGTAAAAACTGACTTCCTGTTTTTTCAATTCTGAACTGTGTCATTATCAACCACAAAAGAACCAATATACAGAAAAACATACACACACATAAACCAGACAGTTTTACCCACACATATATACACACATACACAGTCTCACACTGGTAAGAACATATAGAGGCAGAGATGACTTTCTCAACCTGTGGTTTTTAAACAATTTTTTTATTATGTTTAGTTTTCTGCTTTTATGTGCATTATAGTAATTACCACTTTCGTATATAATATCTGTTTTCAGGGATGTTATATTTCTTTCTGTACATTTTATTTTGAAATAATTTTGAATTTGTAAGCTGAAAAATATTACAGATAATTTTTATGCATGTTTCACATAGCTTCACTACATAATCAGAGTGCCAAACCAAGGAAATAACTTTGGTAAAATACTAGTAACAAAATTATAGACTTATTTTCATTTCACTGCTGTTTCCACTATATCTTCTTTCCCCCAATGTCTTATCCATCTAGTTGGCATTGCAATTGCATTCAGATTCTTCAAATCTGTGACAATTTCTCTGACTTCCCTTGAATTTCATGACTTTGACACTTTTGAAGATTAATAGTTGATTTATTTTGGTATAATGTCCCTCTGATAGGGTTTGTTTGATATGTTATGTTATGATTAGGTTAGATTGTGGAAAGGTAAGAATACTGCAGAAGTGATATCCCTTTCTCACTGCATCATATCAAGGGCTACAGGATAGAGTTATGTCTTATCAATGGTAAGGTTAACCTTGATTACTTGATTAAAATGGTGTATGCCAGATTCCTCCCCAGTAAAGTTAAGATTTTTTCCTTTGCAATGCATAATTATTAGGAGGAAAGTAATTTCAGACTATGCAGATATCTCATTTCTAACGAAATCTTCATCCATAAATTTTAGCAACCATCAAATTATTGGGTCCACAACAAGTATTATTGTGATGCTCTAATGGCGATTTTCCACTTCTCTCATTCCATTTCTTAATTAGTATTCCTTTGTGAAAAAGAGCTATCTCGGGGTGCCTGGGTGGCTCAGTTGGTTAAGTGGCTACCTTCAGTTCAGGTCATGACTCAGGGTCCTGGGATCAAGCCCTGCATCAGGCTCCTGGGATCAAGCCCTGTGTCAGGCTCCTTGCTCACTGGGGAGTCTGCTTCCCCCTCTCCCCTGCCTCTTCCCCTGCTTGTGCACATGCTCTCTGTCAAATAAATAAATAAACAAATAAAATCTTTACAAAAAAAAAAAAAAAAGAGCTATTGCTCCTCCCAGTTCACTTATTAAATTATTTATTTATATACATATTTACTTGTAGATATTCATTTTATTCTGCAGGTTATAATCAATAATATTGTTATTTAGTTTGGTGTTCATAGTATCAGAGTTTGGCCATTAGCAGTGACTTTCAGGCTTATTCCTATGCCTTCCAATACAGCCTCATCTTTTAAAAACATGCCCTTACTTTTGTGGAATACCAGATGTCCCAGGCTTCTCTTGTATTTTCCCTGCCTGACCCCTGGAGGTAATGACTTCTCTAAGGAGATCTATTAGAAAATAATATTTAGAAATTAAGACTTGGGAACTATTTCATTGCTATTAATGTGTCATAGCTACTTAGTTTTCTTACTATACAGGGCTATGAAGCACAAGTATGTATACAACTCATGCATACACACATTATACTTAATTCTGTATCTATATGTATTCTGTATGTGTATGTTTAGAAAGTGAATTGATTCTAATACCTCTAGTTGAAACTCGGTGTTTTCTCTAGTCTTCAAAATTTCTTTATTTGCAACTGCTTTCTTTGCAATGAAAAACTTGGTTCTCAGTACCAAAAATATATTTACCTATTTCTTCATTTCCTATATGCATATAAAGTAATTTCAGGATTGCTAAAGAAATTTACTAACTAGGAAATATAGTATTTGTGTGATATAGTTTTTTAAGTCTTTATCCATACAGTATCTACAAAAATACTATTTTTCAAAATTGATTTTGCTATGTTGATTTTGTATCCTACAACTTTATGTTTTATGACCTTGGTAAAACCATAAAATTATTTCTTGAGACTTTTTGTACTTTGGGCTTTTCAGCATATTCAACCATGTTGTGTGCCAAAAGAGATAGGTTTATTTTTCACTTTCCAGTCTATATGCATTCATTTTTTCCTTGCCTAATTGCACTAACTGGGACTTCCAGTAGAATGTTGACAACACTTACACAGTAATTTAAGTAACTCAAAAGATGTCACAGAACAGGTATATTTTACCTGTTCTTTCTATACTATACTATAGGTGTGTTATGCTTTTCTATACTCTATTGTTACTATATTCTACCTATATCAGGTAAAGCTTTGATAATAGCAATATGTGTGTCAGAAGCTTGAGAGACATCAAAGTGCAGTTCTATAGTGCCCTTCTTACTCACATAAGATGCACTTTGTCTCCAGATTAAATAATCAAAATTTGTACAAAAAATCTTGGCCTCTCTTTTTTCTGAGGGCACACTAAGGAGTGGGGCCCCGAGCTCTCGGCTCCTCCGGGCCAGAGAATAGGAGGCCGCCATTTTCATTCCCATCCTCCAGAACTCTACAGAAAGCATTCAGGCGACAAAAACTCCCGAAAGCGAACCTGAGCAGATTACTTAGCCGGGCCACTGGTAAGGGCGGTACAATTTCGCCTCCGGCAAAGACAGTTGAGAATCACTACAACAGGCCCTTCCCCCAGAAGATCAATAAGAAGTCCGGCCAAGACAAAGTTCATCTACCAAGGAGAGCAGCAGAATTTCAGTGGAGGAGAAAGCAAAGCACAGAACTCATGGCTTTCTCCCCATGATTCTTTAGTCTTGCAATTAATTTATTTTTTTTAATTTTATGTATTTTTTTCTTCTGCTAAATTTTTTTAACTTCTACACTTTGATTTTTAATGTTTTTAAACTAGTTTATCTAATATATATATGTAATATATAATAGATATATATATAAAAATTAGAAAAACAAAGAAAAAGTTTCAAAAAGAATATATATATATATTTTTTTTCTTTTTGATACTTTTTCTTTATTTGTTTTTCTTTTTAAATTTTTTTTTTCTGAACTTCTTTTTATCCCCTTTCTCCCTCCCATGATTTGGGGTCTCTTCTGATTTGGTTAAAGCCCATTTTCTTGAGGTCTTTGCCACCCTTTCAGTATTTATTTGCTCCTTCATATACTCTTATCTGGACAAAATGACAAGGCGGAAAAACTCACCACAAAAAAGAGAACAGGAGGCAGTACTGAAGGCTAGGGACCTAATCAATACAGACATTGGTAAAATGTCAGCTATAGAGTTCAGAATGACGATTCTCAAGGTTCTAGCTGGGCTCAAAAAAGGCATGGAAGATATTAGAGAAACCCTCTCGGGAGATATAAAAGCCCTTCTGGAGAAATAAAAGAACTAAAATCTAACCAAGTTGAAATAAAAAAAGCTATTAATGAGGTGCAATAAAAAATGGAGGCTCTTACTGCTAGGATAAATGAGGCAGAAGGAAGAATTAGTGATATAAAAGACCAAATGGCAGAGAATAAAGAAGCTGAGCAAAGAGGGACAAACAGCTACTGGACCACGAGGAGAGATAAGCGACACCATAAGATGAAACAACATTAGAATAATTGGGATTCCAGAAGAAGAAGAAAGAGAGAGGGGAGCAGAGGATATATTGAAGAGAATTATTGTAGAGAATTTCCCTATTTAGCAAGGGGAACAAGCATTAAAATCCAGGAAGTGCAGAGAACCCCCCTCAAAAATCAATAAGAATAGGTCCACACCCCATCATTTAATAGTAAAATTTACAAGTCTTAGTGACAAAGAGAAAATCCTAAAAGCAACCCAGGAAAAGAAGTCTGTAACATACAATGGTAAAAATATTACATTGGCAGCAGACTTATCCACAGAGGCCTGGAAGGCCAGAAAGAACTGGAATGATATATTCAGAGCACTAAATGAGAAAAACATGCAGCCAAGAATATTATATCCAGCTAGGCTATCATTGAAAATAGAAGGAGAGATAAAAAGCTTCCAGGACAAACAAAAACTGAAAGAATTTGCAAACACCAAACCAACTTTATGGGAAATAATTAAAGGGGTCTTCTAAGCAAAGAGAGAGCCTAAAAGTAGTAGATCAGAAAGGAACAGAGACAATAAACAGTAACAGTCACCTTACAGGCAATACAATGGCACTAAATTCATATCTCTCAATAGTTACTCTGAATGTTAATGGGCTAAAAGCCCCAATCAAAAGACACAGGGTATCAGAATGGATAAAAAAACCAAAACCCATCAATGTGTTGCCTACAAGAAACTCATTTTAGACCCGAAGACACCTCCAGATTTAAAGTGAGGGGGTGGAAAATAATTTACCATGCTAATGGACATCAGAAGAAAGCTGGGGTGGCAGTCCTTATATCAGATCAATTAGATTTTAAGCCAAAGACTATAATAAGAGATGAGGAAGGACACTATATCATACTCAAAGGATCTGTCCAACAAGAAGATCTAACAATTTTAAATATCTATGCCCCTAATGTGGGAGCAGCCAACTATATAAACCAATTAATAACAAAATCAAAGAAACACATCACCAATCATACAATAATAGTAGGGGACTTTAACACTCCCCTCACAGAAATGGACTCATCATCCAAGCAAAAGATCAACAGGGAAATAAAGGCCTTAAATGACACACTGGACCAGATGGACATCACAGATATATTCAGAACATTTCATCCCAAAGCAATAGAATACACATTTTTCTCTAGTGCACATGGAACATTCTCCAGAATAGATCACATCCTGGGTCCTAAATCAGGTCTCAACTGGTATCGAAAGATTGGGATCATTCCCTGCGTATTTTCAGACCATAATGCTCTGAGGCTGGAACTCAATCACAAGAGGAAATTTGGAAAGAACCCAAATACATGGAGACTAAACAGCATCCTTCTAAAGAATGAATGGGTCAACCAGGAAATGAAAGAAGAATTGAAAAAATTCATGGAAACAAATGATAATGAAAACATAACGGTTCAAAATCTGTGGGACACAGCAAAGGCAGTCCTGATAGGAAAATATATAGTGGTACAAGCCTTTCTCAAGAAACAAGAAAGATCTCAAATACACAACCTAACCTTCCACTTAAAGGAGCTGGAGAAAGCACAAGAAAGAAACCCTAAACTCAGCAGGAGAAGAGAAATCATAAAGATCAGAGCAGAAATCAATGAAATAGAAACCAAAAAAAAAAAAAGAACAAATCAGCGAAACTAGGAGCTGGTTCTTTGAAAGAATTAATAAGATTGATAAACCCCTTGCCAGAGTTATCAAAAAGAAAAGAGAAAGGACCCAAATAAATAAAATCATGAATGAAAGAGACAGATCACAACTAACACCAAAGAAATACAAACAATTGTAAGAACATACTATGAGCAACTCTACACCAAAAAATTTGACAATCTGGAAGAAATGGATTCATTCCTAGAGACATATAAACTACCACAACTGAACCAGGATGAAATAGAAAACCTGAACAGACCCATAACCAGTAAGAGATTGAAACAGTCATCAGGAATCTCCAAACAAACAAAAGCGCAGGGCCAGATGGCTTCCCGGGGGAATTCTACCAAACATTTAAAGAAGAACTAATTCCTATTCTCCTGAAACTGTCCCAAAAAATAGAAATGGAAGGAAAACTTCCAAACTCATTTTATGAGGCCAGCATCACCTTGTCTGGTTTTGGGATCAAGGTGATG
>NC_081564.1:49363724-49396740 GCF_022355385.1 Mustela nigripes | reverse complement strand
TAATTCCTATTCTCCTGAAACTGTCCCAAAAAATAGAAATGGAAGGAAAACTTCCAAACTCATTTTATGAGGCCAGCATCACCTTGATCCCAAAACCAGACAAGGATCCCATCAAAAAAGAGAGCTATTGGCCAATATCCTTGATGAACACAGATGCGAAAATTCTCACCAAAATACTAGCCAATAGGATTCAACAGTACATTAAAAGGATTATTCACCACGACCAAGTGGGATTTATTCCAGGGCTGCAAGGTTGGTGCAACATCTGCAAATCAATCAATGTGATATATAACACATCAATAAAAGAAAGAACAAGAACCATATGATACTCTCAATAGATGCTGAAAAAGCATTTCACAAAGTACAGCATCCCTTCCTGATCAAAACTCTTCAAAGTGTAGGGATAGAGGGCGCATATCTCAATATTATCAAAGCCATTTATGAAAAACCCACCGCAAGTATCATTCTCAATGGAGAAAAACTGAGAGCTTTTCTGCTAAGGTCAGGAACACGGCAGGGATGTCCATTATCACCACCGCTAGTCAACATAGTACTAGAAGTCCTAGCCTCAGCAATCAGACAACAGAAGGAAAATAAAGGCATCCAAATCAGCAAAGAAGAAGTCAAACTATCACTCTTTGCAGATGATATGATACTATATGTGGAAAACCCAAAAGACTCCACTCCAAAACTGCTAGAACTTGTACAGGAATTCAGTAAAGTATCAGGATATACAATCAATGCACAGAAATCAGTTGCATTTCTCTACACCAACAACAAGACAGAAGAAAGAGAAATTGAGGAGTCAATCCCATTTACAATTGCACCCAAAACCTTAAGATACCTAGGAATAAACCTAACCAAAGAGGCACAGAATCTATACTCAGAAAACTATAAAGTACTCATGAAAGAAATTGAAGAAGACACAAAGAAATGGAAAAATGTTCCATGCTCCTGGATTGGAAGAACAAATATTGTGAAAATGTCTATGCTACCTAAAGCAATCTACACATTTAATGCAATCCCTATCATTTCCCAATAATTTTTTTCAAAGAAATGGAACAAATAACCCTAAATTTATATGGAACCAGAAAAGACCTTGAATAGCCAAAGAAATATTGAAAAAGAAAGCCAAAGTTGGTGGCATCAGAATTCCGGACTTCAAGCTCTATTACAAAGCAGTCATCATCAAGACGGCATGGTACTGTCACAAAAACAGACACATAGATCAATGGAACAGAATAGAGAGCCCAGAAATAGACCCTCAACTCTATGGTCAACTAAACTTTGACAAAGCAGGAAAGAATTTCCAATGGAAAAAAGACAGCCTCTTCAATAAATGGTGTTGGCAAAATTGGATAGCCACATGCAGAAAAATGAAATCGGACCATTTCCTTACACCACACACGAAAATAGACTCAAAATGGATGAAGGACCTCAATGTGAGAAAGGAATCCATAAAAATCCATGAGGAGAATACAGGCAGCAACCTTTTCGACCTCAGCCGCAGCAACATCTTCCTAGGAACATCGCCAAAGGCAAGGGAAGCAAGGGCAAAAATGAACTATTGGGATTTCATCAAGATCAAAAGCTTTTGAACAGCAAAGAAAACAGTTAACAAAACCAAAAGACAACTGACAGAATGGGAGAAGATATTTGCAAATGACATATCAGATAAAGGACTAGTGCCCAAAATCTCTAAAGAACTTAGTAAACTCAACACCCAAAGAACAAATAATCCAATCAAGAAATGGACAGAAGACATGAACAGACACTTCTGTAAAGAAGACATCCAGATGGCCAACAGACACATGAAAAAGTGCTCCATATCACTCAGCATCAGGGAAATACAAATCAAAACAACAATGAGATACCACCTCACACCAGTCAGAATGGCTAAAATTAACAAGTCAAGAAATGACAGATGCTGGCAAGGATGCGGAGAGAGGGGAACCCTCCTACACTGTTGGTGGGAATGCAGGCTGGTGCAACCACTCTGGAAAACAGCATGGTTGTTCCTCAAAATGTTGAAAATAGAACTGCCCTATGACCCAGCAATTGCACTACTGGGTATTTACCCTAAAGATACAAATGTCGTGATCCAAAGGGGCACGTGCACCTGAATGTTTATAGCAGCAATGTCTACAATAGCCAATCTATGGAAATAACCTAGATGTCCATCAACAGATGAATGGATAAAGAAGTTGTGGTATATATACACAATGGAATACTATGCAGCCATCAAAAGAAAGGAAAGCGGTATCATGCTTAGTGAAATAAATCAATCAGAGAAAGACAACTATCATATGATCTCCCTGATATGAGGAAGTGGAGATGCAATGTGGGGGGTTGGGGGGTAGGAGAAGAATAAATGAAACAAGATGGGATTGAGAGGGAGACAAACCATAAGTGACTTTTTTTTTTTTTTTTTAACCATAAGTGACTCTTAATCTCACAAAAGAAACTGAAGGTTGCTGGGTGGAGGGGGGTTAGGAGAGGGGGGTGGGGTCATGGACATTGGGGAGGGTATGTGCTATGGTGAATGCTGTGAAGTGTGTAAACCTGGCAACTCACCCACCTGTACCCCTGGGGATAAAAATACATTATATGTTTATAAAAAAATTTAAAAATTAAAATAAAAACAAAAACAAAACAAACAAACAAAAAATCTTGGCCTCAGGAGAGCTCATGAACTTCTCAACAGGGTCTCTAATGGCCCATTGGCCATATAACCAAATCAGGCTGTCTAAAGAATTACACAAGTTAAAAGCCATACTGCTCTTGGTGACACTGAGGGAGTTTCATACTTTAAACAGAATTATGTAATTATAACCATAATTATAATTAATCAATATATTAATATATTGATATTAAGAAATATATTAATTATAATAATGTGATTATAATTAATTAATATAATTATAGTAGCAATTACAATCACTAGGTAATTTGTTAGTGGATCCACAAACTTTATCTGATCTAAGAATCAAAGTTAGATATCCAGTAATGCCTAGAGATAAATACAGACATGACTCAATTCAGGTGTGAAACAGGTTGTCCTATAAATATTATATTCCAAGAATAAGTAGTTTTTTTAAAAAAATCATAAAGGGATGCTTAATTTTATTAAGGCATGTTCTGCACCTACTAAGATGATCATATTTTTTCTTCTCTAGACATTCTATTTGGTGAATGATATTGATTTGAATGTTAGACCAACTTTAAATTTCTGGGATAAATCTACTTGATTGTGATATATTTTTAAATATGATATGCTAATTTTTTATGATTTTAGTATCTGTGTTTATGAGGGACAAAGATCTGTAACTATCTTGTATTATTATTATCTTATATGATAATCCATCCTGATATGAGTTGAAGAGTTCTTTTTCATTGGAATTTTTTCTTTTTACATATTTAATAAAATTCTTCCATTAAACTATAATTTTTAAAGACTTTTTTACTGTGATTATAATTTTAATATACATAGTATCATTCACACTATTTATTTTTTCAGTGAATTTTAGTAGTTTTTGCTTTTTCAGTCATTGTTCCCTTTTATCTAAGTGTTTAAGATATGGCCATAGAATTATTTGTAGAACTTCTTTATTATCCTTATAAATTGAGTCTTCTCTCCTTTTCCTTAGCCAATTTGCCTAGGCATTTATTAATTTTACTAATCTTTTCAAAGAACCAAGTTTCAGTTCTGTTGATTTTGTGTTGTTTTGCTTCTTCAATTTCTTTTATTTCTGCTCTTGTCTTTGTAGTTTCCTTCTTCATTCTTATTCGGATTTGATTTTCTCTTCTTTCTCTACTTAAAGTAGAAGCTTAGCTTACTTATTCTAGGCTTTTTTTTTTTTTTTAAGATTTTATTTATTTATTTGAGAGAGAGATAGAGAGAGATCACAAGTAGGCAGAGAGGCAGGCAGAGAGAGAGGGGGAAACAGGCTCCTTGCTGAGCAGAGAGGGCCATGTGGGGCTTGATCCCAGGACCCTGAGATCATGACCTGAGCCAAAGGCAGAGGCTTTAACCTACTGAGCCACCCAGGCGCCCCACTTATTTTAGGCTTTCTTAAGTTCTCACAAAGGCATTAAATGCTATACATTTCACCATAAATCATCTATGATCTGTATACAAGTGAACATGTTGGGGTTTTTTTTCTTTCATTTTCATACAATGAAGAATATATTTTAATTTCCCTTGAGACTACGTATTTGACCCATGGTATATAAGTGTGATGTTTAACTTCCAAATGGAGATACATAGCTATGTATCTATCTATATATATCATTCTATTATTGATTTTTATTTAATTCCCTTATGTTTTAAGGTTATACTTTGTATAGATTCTGTTGTTTTATATTTGTTAAATTGTGTTTTAAGGCCGAAAATATGTTTTTTCTTGGTTTATGTTACATGTGTACTCAAAAAAAATGAGTGTTCTGCTTTTGTTGTGTGGAATTTTCTACAAATATCAATCAGCTCTAATAGGTTAATAATCTTTCACAGATCCACTATGCCCTGATGATTTTCTTTGTGTTCTATCAATTACTGAGAGAAAAGTATTACAGTCTTCAACTGTAATTGTAGATATGTCTCTTTTTTGTTTCAGTACAGTCAGTTTTTGCTTCATTGTTTTGAAGCTCTGTTGATAGGTGCATATACATTTATATTAGTTATGCCCTCTTGATTAATGGACGTTTGGCATTATGAAATTGGACAGTTTATCCCTGATGATATTCTTCCTTTGAGTCTACTTCATCTGATATTAATACAGTTATATAGCTGGTTAGATTGATGTCAAAATACTGTATCTTTATTCACCTTTACACTTACAAAATAACTTTATTAATATATAATTTACATCCATAAAATTCAGTTACCTAATTTCACAGTTTAGTTCTTTAATATATTCATACAGTTATATGAATATTTGATATTCACCACAATCTAATTTTAAGACATTTTATTAACCTAAAAGAAACCCCATGCCTACTAGAAGTCATTCCTTCTTATTTCTCCACTTTCTCACCAATACTTACTGTCATCTGTCTTTTTAATTTTATCTTTTCTGTTTTAAGTGGGTGGGAATTGATATTTCCTTGTGGTCTTAATTTACATTTCCCTAGTGACTAGCTAAGTTAAGCATCTTTTCATGCTCTTATTGACCATTAGTATATCGTCTTTAGAGAAATGTCTATTCAGATTGCACATTTTAAAATTAGGTTGTCTTTTTAGTATTGGATTATAATTATTCTTTACATATTCTGAATATGAGTCTCTGATCAGATATTTTTGCAATTTTTTTCCATTTTTTGAGTTTCATCTTTGTGACTACATCTTTTAAAACACAAAAGTTTTCATTTGGGTGATGTCCAGTTTATCTCTTGTTGTTATTGTTTTTGAAGTCACACTTAAGAAACCATTTTCTAATACAAGATCATGAAAATATCTTGTTTTCTTTTATAGAGTTAGCTCTTACCTTTGGACCTGTGGCTCATTTTGTTTTTGTTTTCTGTTTATATATTTTTAACAATTTTAGTATTATTCATTTATCTGTTTATTTATTTATAGAGCAGGAGGAAGGACAGAGGGAGAGAGAGAGAGAACCTCAAGCAGACTCTGTACTGAGTGCAGAAGCCAACACAAAGCTCCATCTCACAGCCCTGAGATCATAACCTGAGCTGAAACCAAGAGGCAGACACTTATCTGACTGAGCTGGCCAGGCTCCCTCATGACTCATTTGAATTAAGTTTTGTATACTATTGTGAGATACTTGTCCAATTTCATGCTTTAGCATGTGACTTACCAGATGTTCTGTCACTATGCATTGCGAAGGCTTTTATTTTCACCTTAACTTGTCTTAGCACCCTTGTTGAAAATTCTCCTCATATTAATTATTTATATATTTATGTTAACATGGATTTTTGAAGAATAGATTTGTGCCTTGCTTTTCTGTCCAACATAGCAATTTCTGCCTTTTATTTGTGGGTCAGTTAGTTCATATTTAGTGTAAGATTTTTTATTTTGTTGGATTCAAATCTTAGTAGCTATTTTCTATCTCTTCTGTCTTTTGTTATTACCCCTCCCCCTTTTCCTGCTTTTTTAGATTGAACATTTTTCATTGTTCTTTATTATCTTGTCTATTGACATTGTTAATACTTCTTTTTTAAAAAGTTTTATTGCTTGCTTTAGGTTTATAGTATACATCTTACATCTGTAGTCAATGCAATTTTCCTGTAACTTTAAATAATATTATGCCATTTTACGTTAAGAATCTTAAAAAATGTATTCCAAAATTCTTATTGTGCTTTTTGTGTTAATGTTGTTATAAGATGTTCTTTTAATATGTCATAAGCATAAGATGCATTTCTATCATTTATGCTTTATATAATCAGTTATATTTCAGAGCAATTAAAATATGAAAAAAAGTTTATTTTATCATCATTTATTATAGTTCAAATGTACTTCATTTGCTTGTGAACATTAACGTTTTTTATGGTGTCATATTCTTTCTTTTGAAGAACTTTTAACATCACGCATAAAATTGATCTACTTGCAATGAGTTCCTTCAGTTTTTCTCTGTAGAAACTTTATTTTGCTTCATTTTGAAAGGCTATTTCACTGGATGTAGAACTGGGTTGAATTTTTTTGACTTTAAAAACAGTCAGTTATATGTCCATACAAACTCTTATGTTTATTCCTCTGTATGTAATATTTGTTTTTTTCTCTTTCGTTTGAGTATGATACACTTAGGTGTGGTTTATTTGGTGTTTATTTTGTTTAATGTTTTCTTAGTTTCTTGTACTATGGTTTGATCTCTCATTAATTATAGAAAATTCTTGACTATTTTTTCCTCAAATATTTTTTCTTCTTATGCTCTCTTTCTTTCCTTTTTCTGGGTTGTCTAATGTATATATCAGACCATTTATTATTATCCCACGGCTCTTAGATTCTCCTCCACAGGCTGTGTGTGTGTGTGTGTTTATTTCTCTTTGTGATTTCTATTTCATGTTTCTATCTTTAAGTTCACTGGTTGTGAATTCAACTGTACTGAGTCTAGTTATGAGTCCATCAACTATAGTCTTTTTCTAAATTAAAGATCTTATTTATTCATTTGATAGAGAGAGAGAGATGGAAGCAGAGAGAGCACAAGCAGTGGGAGCAACAGAGGGAGAGTGAAAAGCAGGCTTCCCACTGAGCCAGGAGCCTGATGCTTGGCTCCACCCCAGGACCCAGAGATCATGACCTGAGCTGAAGGCAGACACTTAATGACTGAGCCACCCAGGCACCCGCTCCCCATGAATTAGTCTTAATCTTTGCTATTGTGTCTTTTTTTTATTTTTCAGATTTCTATTTGATTCTTTTTATAGTTTTCTTTTCTCTACTTAATAAACCCTTCTATTATTTCATGTTGTTCTCGCTCTCTCTCTCTCTTTTTTTTTTTTAGAACATTTAACACATTGAATTTTATACTCCAAGCTCTCTACCTGGAATGGTGATGATCAAATCCTTAAAAACTGATGAAACCTCTGCATTAACCAGCCAAAACAGAGGATACCCCGATAAGAATAGATGTCAATAGTAAGAAACACACAGTGTGTGCTCATGCCTACCAGCTGATATCAGCTTTCAAAGAATCTACCCTGACATCATGTTTCTGTAAATATCATTTTTACATAGTGTTTTTAACAGATTTATTGAGATATAAATCTATACTCCATAAAATTTATACCACAAAATTTAATTGCACAAAGCATTTTTTGTTTATGCTTTACTGATTTGTATCTTTACTAAAAAAGAATTCACTGAAAAAATAAAATAAAATAAAATAAAAATAATTTACTCTTTTAAAAATACTAATTTGTGAATGTGTAGTATCTTTACTAAAAAGTAATTTACTTTTTTAAAACATTTACTTTTTTTTAAAAAATTCACTTTTAGAAATTAATTCCGTTTTTTTTAGGATTTTATTTATTTATTTGACAGACAGAGATCACAAGTAGGCAGAAAGGCAGGGAGAGAGGGGAGGGGAAGCAGGCTCCCTGCTGAGCACTTAGTCTGATGTGGGGCTTGAACCCAGGACCCTGGGATCATGACCTGAGCTGAAAGCAGAGGCTTTAATCCACTGAGCCACCCAGCCACCCCAATAATTTACTTTTTTATTTTACTAAAAATAATCTACTTTTTAAAATAATTTGATTTTTAATAATTTGTCTTCTTATCTTATATTTTCCATAGTTACTCATCTAGTCCCTCCATCTGGTAGATATTTTATAGTGTAGCTTTAACGAATAAGTATGTTGATTCTTAAATATTCTTAATCTACTTGAGTGTATATTTATATTTCAAAATCTGCAAAATTCAGGGGTCTAAATACATGAAAACAGAACCAGGTAAAGCAATTAAAAAAAATCCTTATTACCAATTTTAGTAATATAGTCCTATAAAAATTTCCATAAGTCTAAGAACAGGATATTTCCATTCCAATAAAAGCAAAATGTTCAAAAATAAATACACACACATATATACAATATGCATACATCTATGCATGTATACAGTAAATATATCAAGTGTCCTACATTACTCAACTGAGAATTCGACTAAGCAAGATATATGCTCCCTCTAGTCCATGTTTAAAATAGACTGTTTTAGACATTTTGATATATCACAAATCTCCTGGAAATATCAATACTCCAACATAAACAATCTCAAAAATTCCATTTTGTTAACCAGGCCCACACAACATTTTTTTAAAAATACCCCAAAATGCAGCACTAAGTTTAAAGATTTATTTTCTTCTCTTTACCAATTTTCTAAGGTAATTATAAGACTGAATTATTTTGTGTATACTCTTATAAATCTAGGACACATTCCTTAATCTCCATAACTCTATTCTTAACAGCCCTTCTAGTTATAACTCTGCTGTCAAGCATACTTTATTCCACTGAGACTGAAGCTCTTTACACAATCTGCGTTAAAAATATTCATAAATCATCTAAAACACAGCTGTCTGTATTTTCAGTCAGGAATGACAAAAATACTCCAGATGTAGCTCATATTTTTATCTTTACCAAGTTAAAGGGAAATAGGGTTAATCAAAGCAAGCCAATGTAGTTTGTCTTCTGTGTCACTAAATCTACAATTCTTTCATGTTTCTCCTTTCAGTATTTACTTCCTTCCATTATTCGGGTCTTCGATAGTCTTCAACCTTTATCATTTCTCCCTTGTCATACCTGGTAAGGATATATTATTTAAATGTTAGAGGAAATTAATTTCGAAGACCATTGTTTCCCCCTTTGGTTATGTAGGCATCCCTGAAGTCATACCTCGCCTAAATGCCCTATACATGACAGCTTTAATCCTTTCGGAATCATCTTCCACTATAGTGTAGAGACTCTCATCAAAGAAAAACTCTTGAGGAGAATGAGCTTTAGAACAGTTGGCCTTCAGCTCATTACTGAAAGCTATCGAAGATGTGGAAAGAGTCCTGTTATTTTGCATGGTATTTTCTAAGATCTGAAGCATGTCATTTCTTTTTCTTTTTTAAAAAAATTTTATTTCTTTTCAGTGTTCCAAAATTCATTGTTTACGCACCCACCCAGTGCTTCAAGCAATATGTGCCCTCCATAATATTAACCACCAGCATGTCAATTCTTAATTCAACAAATATTGTGTTAAACACTGGGCCTTTGTTTAGAATGTATTAGTGATTATGAGAGATAAGGTCTCTACTGTTATTTGGTTTACAAGGATGGCAAAAAAATAGATGTTATGAAAGTAAACATATGTATAAGATGATTACTAATGAGTATTATATTGACACCATTTTCTTGTGTCCCGTCCCAATATAATATAATAAATTGTCTTTATGAAGGACCCTATACAGCAAAGAAAAATATTGGTTACCTTACCGAAAACAGTTAAGAAAGTCCTCTCCATGAAGTTGGCATTGTCAGCGAGCCTGCATAATGAGAGAAAGCCAAGTAGTCCAAGAGAGAAGTGTTTTCCTTTCCGAAGCTCTGTCTTCAGGAGCAGCCAAAACAAACACTTTTAAGGAGAATAAACTCAGTGTATTAGAGAAACAATAAAGGGGCCAGTGTGGCTCAAGCATAATGAATCCTGAGCAGGATATAATAATGTATGTACAGGGAAAAAAGCAAGGGGGAAGATCTTATAGTGTTATATAAACAAGATAAGAACTTTGGATTTTTATTTTCTAAGTAGGAGGATGATAATTCCTGGAATGTTTATATTAGGAAAATAGCATGACTTCATTTACATTTTAAAATATCATTCAGATTACTTCATGGAAAATGTATTGCAGATAGGGGAGTTGGAAACAGGAAGATCGGTTGTAAGGAAATTATATCCAGATCAGAAACGGTGGCTTGACCTACAGTGAAGATGAAAGAAGAAAGAGGTATGAGATATATTTAAGATCTATCATAAGATGGATTTGATACCTTTGGAGTAAAATATATTTGGCTTGAATAGTTCTCTAAAACTGACTAGTTATGGGACTTGGATCTAGGCAATTTTTCTGACATTCTATTCAGGCAACTAAGTAGTCCTAACAGGATCAATGTGTGATAGATTGCAAAAATGACAAATTCTTCTCATCTCTGCACCTATGCTCTGGTGGTGTGATTTTGCAGCTCTTCCTTTTAAGAAATGGTGACTATTAATTCATTCCTTGATTCTGGGTTGGCTATGCCACTTTTATTGGCCAATAGAACATTAGCAGTATGATGTGAGCAGAGTCTAAACAGCTGGTGCACACGGAGATTTTCCCTCTACTTACACTCTTCAAATCCCTGCTGCCGCCACCATGTGGCAAAGCCCTGGCTGCCTCCTGTATGATAGGCAACATGTGGTCCAGTCACTTCTGTCATCACCAACTAAAGTCAGCCAACCCAAGCCGCAGAGCCTTCCAACTACTGGCAGGTGACTGTGTTTACTCAGTGATCTTGGTTGAGACCAGCAGAGGTGGTTAAGACCAACCCACCTGAGACCACGCCAAATTGTTAACACGCAGAACGTGAGGTAAATAAATGGTTGCTTCAAGCCACTAAGTTTTGGGGTGGTTCATTATAAAGCAATAGGTAAATGATACATAGAGTTAGTGAGAATTAGGGTTGGAGAGGATAAAAATCTAATTACAGTTTGTGAGTGGAAACACGGGAAGCATAAAGTTCCCCATGGTAACTTATAATATGTATTAGAAGATGACAATGAATGACTATATTTGTTTTAAGTCAAGGGAAATAGTTAACTGAGATTATGATGGAAATAAATAAAGGCTATTCCTTTTTAAGAAAATGAAGGAATCGGGCGCCTGGGTGGCTCAGTGGGTTAAGCTGCTGCCTTCGGCTCAGGTCATGATCTCAGGGTCCTGGCATCGAGTCCCGCATCAGGCTCTCTGCTCAGCAGGGAGCCTGCTTCCTCCTCTCTCTCTCTCTCTGCCTGCCTCTCCAACTACTTGTGATCTCTCTCTGTCAAATAAATAAATAAAATCTTAAAAAAAAAGAAAATGAAGGAATCTATACAACATGCAAGGGATCTTGAAATATATATTTTGGGCCCAGTGGTTCATAAAACCAATATATACTTAGGTTAACTGGGATTCCTTAAAGCATAATTCCAGTCTTCATCTTATGTTTAAAAGGAATTTGAAGTTTTGCAGTAGTAAAAAGTATAGACACATACTGTAACATGTCAACCTAGAAAACATACTAGAAATGTTATTCACTGAGACTATTTAAATGTATAATAAATCATTTTAGAATTTAACGATTTATTCTTAAAGTCACGTAAATGAAAAAGTATTGCCAGTCTTTTTTCCAATTGCAGAAGGAAAGATGGGCTTTGGCGTGAACAATTTTGTGGATTTCTCTCGAGATCTAGCTTTTGTTAAATGAAGTTCTATTTCTGGTAAAATAGAATCCAAATTCTAGTAAACCAACTCATAAAATACAGTTTACAATATAAATGTTATTTAATTAGATGTGCTTAATTCCTAGATATTGCATTCATACATCAGAAACAGAAAGAATATTGTCTTTGGTTCTAAATCTAAAAATTGCCTATTATTTTGGCTTGATCAAATCATTTTGTCTGCCATGTCTCTTTTTTTCCCCAGTATAACATAAGAATGTTGAATTAGAGTCTCTAAAGTACTTTTCCAAGATTCTATGATTAATGATAGTGGTTCCTATCTTCAATTTCATATAATCCAACATATACTAACCATTTAATTAACAATACCACTACTCTCACATGAATAATTCTTGTTTGCTTATGTAATTATGTACACATAAGGGGACCAATTCATTAAGACCCATTCTTCTTTGTGGCTGTAAGCAGTGAATGGCCCAGACATCAGTTTATACCATCTATTCAATATAAGCTTCTTCCCAATCAATATTATGTGGTCACTTGTCAAGAGAATGCAACCAAGAATGATCACCACAGGTGCACCTTCAACCTTGTTATCGATTTTCCATCTTTGATTTATAAAATATACCATGATTTCCAATTAATGTTTTCAGCTGTGTTTGATTGCTTCAATGTTTAAAGGGTTTCATTATTGATTTGTTTTAATGGCAAATCACATGTAGCATCCAAATTATGCTATGCAAGTTTTTAGAACATGTGAATATGTTTCTTGAATTCGGTTTTCTTTATCCTTATAATAGAACAAAAGACACAAAACCACTTTCATTCATACATAACATTTTGATTACTGCATTGTTTGGTATTATTAAAAAAGGAAAAGATTAAATTACCCTGAGGGGAGGAGAATTAGGATATAATACCAAATAACTGAGGTAGGCTTCTTAAAGGTTGTGGTTTCTAAAAGTGGTAATAGATTAGTCAGGCACAGAGGCAAAATTGGAGACTAATTTCTGGATCTGATTTGAAGGCTCCAAAGACTAATCAAGATAAAAGAATCACTTCTAGCTTATAAGCTGGAATTCCCTTATTAATGTAATCTTTTGTGAAAGGCATTTTCTCAGAAAAGAATTAAAATGCATCTCCCCAACCTGTAAATGGTCATATTAACTAATTCACACATATTTTATTTTTTTATTAGCATGTGGAAGTTAAATTTCTTAGCTGAAAATACTGTTTGATTAATGCTTATCAAAATGGAACAAATACATTCTATGAATTAATGGCACCTTTAGCTATTAGGAGTAGAAATCTAGACTGGCAGCATCTGGTCTATTAAGAAGTCAAAATTGAGGTCAGTGCAGCCTGGGGCAGAAAATGTGGGTGCAAATGCCTTTCTTGTGAATAAGTCTAAGAGTGCCAGAGCTCACCCTATCCTCATGATGCACCCTGTGCTCCCATCCTTAGATCCCATTCAGGATCTCACTCAGAAGCTAAGATACAGCTGTAGCAGCTGTTTTTAAGATGTGCCACTGAAGATTCAGATTTGCCAGAGTTTGGGGATCACTAACTTGGACTAATTATCCTAGAAGAAAGTGATCCATGAAAAGCCAGAATCTGGGATTCAGTAAATATAGAGGTCTTTATTTATTTTTTTTTTTAAAGATTTTATTTATTTTTTAGGAGACAGGGAGCTAGACCGAGAGATTGAGAAAACGAGTCAGGGGGAGGGGCAGAGGGAGAAGCAGACACCCTGCTCAGCAGGGAGCCGGTGTCAGGACTCAATCCCAGGACCTCAGGATTGTGACCTGAGCAGAAGGCAGATGCTTAACCAACTCAGCCACCCAGGCACCCTACAGAGCTCTTAATAAAGAAAACAGCATCTTTCCATGATGTGCTTCAGAGGAGTAACTACAGCAGCAAACATGCAAACCACAGCACAAGGGTGTTAATAAGACTTCAAATGAATAATCGAAATCCAGCTGGGGGCAGGTAAAGGATATGAAGGAAAATAGATATTGTTAAGAGACAAATAATGCAAGTTAGAAAAAAAAGAGGACAGTTTTTTGTTTTGTTTTGTGCTGCTTTTAGTTAGAGGTTAAAAATATCGTAGAAGTCTATGCAAATGGGGATATATTCTCTATTTAGAACTACCTCAATTTACTTTTTTCTCGTGGGGACAATATTCTTTAACATGATTGGGGCAATTATAATTTATATGAAATAAATTAGTGTAGTGTAATAATAACCTGAATTCATTGATTATTTGCCACTTCTTTGATGTCTTTGTTATTTTGTTTGTTTCACATGTTAGTATACCTACAACAGAAATTCATCTCACACTAATTGTGTCCTTCTGTCTTACAATTGCTAAGAGGCAGGTAATTTTGATGTAACTGCTAAAAATTTTCTGTTGATGTCTTCTGGTAAGATCGAGAAAAAACTAGAAAGAGTGAGTCTTAAATTGAATATCTTAAATATTTTACACCAAATATTGCTACTTCCTTACAGGCAAGCCAGGGCCATAACATATACTTCTAACTAATTTATCCATTGCAATTCCATTAATATGTTTTTAACATTACTTATGTGAAAATTATCTAAGGCTGAGCCTTTCTGATAGCTACTTTCAATTAAAAACCTGGGTTCAAATGGACCTAAAAGAAATCTTGAGTCAGGAATCTTATTTTCTTCTCTTTATTCTTCTCCAAATTTTCAAAGTTTTTGGAAAAATATTAAGAGTGAGAATTTGCCTAGTCGTAGAAATCATTATAGAACACTTGATAAGAATACAGAATTTTAAGACCTTCCTCTGGAAATTCTGATATATATTTTGGGAGAAATTATTGTTTTGTTTTCTTTTTCTTTTTCTTTTCTTTTCTTTTCTTTTTTTTTTAAAGATTTTATTTATTTATTTAACAGAGAGAAATCACAAGTAGACGGAGAGGCAGCCAGAAAGAGAGAGAGAGGGAAGCAGGCTCCCTGCTGAGCAGAGAGCCGGATGCTGGACTCAATCCCAGGACCCTGAGATCATGACCCGAGCCAAAGACAGCAACTTAACCCACTGAGCCACCCAGGCGCCCCTTGTTTTGTTTTTCAAAATGATCTGTAGGTTATTTTATGATTAGACAACTCTGAGTAGATTTCTTTATAGATTTTCTAGTTGATGTGGAGATGGGTGGCAGAGAAGGTTTTGAAGGGGTAAAGAAGAAATCTATTTGGTAAAGATCTCTATCATTCTACCTCCCCCAAGATGACCAACATCGGATATGGGATATTGAATATGTGAAAACTTACAGAAACAGCTGGCCAGGTAAAGATGGGCATCAGTAATCTAGTCCAGGTGCACAGTTTGATAGTACAGAGCAGTCAGGCTATCCAGCCTCACTGGGTAAAGGGATCTACCTGTTCCAGCTTCGAAATGATTGATTCCAACCATTCAAATCAGTTCGATACTGGATGACAGTAGAGATTCAGGTTAACTAAAGTGTTCAGAAGGCAGTGCAATCCAGTAGACATTGCCTCTTCTAATTTTTTTATATCCACCAGATAGCAAGTACTTTTATGACAAAGACCGTCACATTTACCATGAAGAATATATGAGTAACCCACTAAATACAGTCGACCCTTATTATATGTGGATTCCATGTTTACAAATTCACTTTTTATTTGCAACCTCAAAGGCAATGCTCACAGACCTTTTGCCATCATTCGTGGACATGTGTAGAGTGGTCAAACATTGGGTCACCCAGTGTGCCCATTCCCCTCTGAGGTTGAACAAGGCAGTACTCTGACTTCTTGTTTCAACTCTCCTACTATAAACAGTGCCCTTTTTACTATCTAGTAAGTGCCAAATTTTTGCATATTTTTGCTTTTTTATTGGTCATTACACTGTTCGAAAATAGCCCTTGAGTGTAATGTGGAACTGCTATGTAGTGTAGATAAGTACAAGAAAGCTGTGATCTGCCTTACAAAGAAAATCAATGTTAGGTAAGTCTTGTCCAGGCATGAGCTACAGTTTTGTTAGTTGTGAGTTCAGTGTTAATGAATCCACAGTATAGGCATACCTTAAAGATACTGCAGTTTCAGTTCCAAACCACTGCAATAAAGTGAATATGATAATAAAGCCAAGCCAAATTTTTTGTTTGTTTGTTTTCCCAGTGCATATAAAAGCACACTCACTATGCTATAGTCCAGTATACAGTAGCATTATGTCTGGAAAAACAAGGTACACACTTTAATGAAAAAACACTTTGTAGCTAAAATATACTAGCCATCATCTAAGCATTCAGTGAGTCTTAATCACTGATCACAGACCATGATAACAAATATAGTAATAATAAAAGAAGTTTGAAATATTATAAGCATTACCAAAATGTGACACAGGGACATGAAGTAAGAAAATGTTGTTGGAAAAATGGTGCCAACAGACTGGCTTGACCTAGGGTTGCCACAAATCTTCAATTTATAAAAAATGTAATTCTTTGAAGTGCAATAAAGAGAAACACAATAAAATGAGATATTTCTGTGTATATTGAATAAAGTTCTTATAGACAGATATACACATAAAACAATATTGTATATTGATCAGTTGAAGAAAATATGACCAGAATCTTATAGAAACCTAACCTTCTATCTCCCCTAGGAGCCATGGTTCAGTATTTGCTAACTCAATGTTTGCAGTCACTTTATAGAACATAAATGAGAATCAACACTATCGGTGGATTATTCATGTTTGCAATGATAATAAGGGACAAGAAAAATGGGTTCTGACTCAAATGAAGTAGTCTAAAACTTAGTTGTACCACTGTACCCTCCTCTCTACAAATACCTAGCCCTCTATCAAAGCAAGGTGGTTAAGTGTAAGACCCCATTTTTGAGGATAGTCTAGTGCCAGATAATTATTTCAGCATTCTTTCCTCTGAGATAAAGATGAAAGCAAAATTTCATCCCTAAATTCTGGGCCAACATGAAAGATAGAAAATGCTACCACTCAATAGTTTTACAAAAACCCAAGTGTCAACTCTAGAGTATTGAATCCAAGGAACTGCAATTTCCCCAAAGAAGGGAAGGCCAAGTGATGGGGCCCTGCTGTGAGTGCACATTGTGGTTGTATTGTGCATAGCCATCTACTACTATGTAACAAATCATCTCCAAAGATAGCAACTTATAACAAGTATCTATAACCTCATATAGTTTCTGAGTCAGGAATTCAGGAACAGCCTAGGTGGATGGTTCTGGCTCAAGACCCCTCACAAGGTTATAGTCAAATTGTAGACCAAGGCTTCAGTCATCTCAAGACTCAACCAGGGCTGAAGAATAAAACTTCTGAGTTCACTCAAGTTCTTGTTAGTAAGCTTCCATTCTTTGCTGGTTATTGACCAAAGGGCCCCATTCTTCATTACTTAGTCCTTTCTACAGGCTGTCTGAGTGTCCTTACAATATATCAGCCTGCCTCCCTGAGAACAAGTGACCACACACACACATACACACTCATAGGCACACACACAGAATCAAGATAGAAGCAGTAATTTTGAGATCCCAAACTTAGAAATGATACACCCATCTCTTTTGCCATATTCTGTTGATCACACAAGCTCTGGTACAATCCAGGAGGAAATTACACAAAAGTAAGAATGCCAAGGGTGAGGTTAAATGGGTAATATCTCTGAGGCTGACTACTATAATGCAGTTTGTGAAAGTTTTAGTAAGGTGATAACGAAACCTGAAGGGGGAAGGGAGCCTACCAGTAGGGAAAATGGACTAACAAATAAAGGAGAGAGGACAATATCAGATACATAGCATAGAAATACGATGGAGAGGACCTCTATTGACAAATGTGACCTGATGGAGCCTGAGGAAATTAGTTGACTGCAAGAGTGGTTAAAATGGGAGGAGGAAGACAGAAAATGTGAAGAAAAATAGATAACATTAGTACTTGACTTAGGTAAAATCTGATTCATGGAGAACAACTTAGCCTTGCCAAACCCAGTTACAAACAAAAATAAAAACAAAAGTCCCCACAAAAAGCAGAGGGTTTTTTTTTTTTTCTTAAGTTAGTAAATAAATGGATTAAAATTCTGATTAAAATAGGTGATACAAGGTTTTAGTCAAATGCATCTACTTTTATTCAAGAAAACACTATCTAATAACATAATTACCCAAACTAGTTATCCAACTCTTAGATGAAGAGGTTTCTTATCTAATTTCTGGACTCTTGCATAGGTCTAAACAGACATTTATTACTGGTCCTTGTGCTTGAACAGGGAGGGCTACAAGATTTTTTTTTTTTTTTTACTTTGACAGAGCACATTGGACACTACTGGGCTCCGACTTCCTTACCTGAAGTTTCTTGCCTCTCTCCTTTATACTAGAGATGCTACCCAATTACATTTTCCTTTCTCATTCGGAATTTTGAAGAGGTACTTTCTTTTTTTTTTTTAAGTTTTTATTTATTTATTTGACAGAGAGAGATCATGGGTAGGCAGAGAGGAAGGCAGAGAGAGAGAGGAGGAAGCAGGCTCCCCACTGAGCAGAGAGCCCAATGTGGGACTCGATCCCAAGACCCTGAGATCATGACCTGAGCTGAAGGCAGAGGCTTAACCCACTGAGCCACCCAGGTGCCTGAAGAGGTACTTTCTTAATTCTCTTCCAGAGCTATTACAAAAGAACCAGATTTAAAAAAAAAAAAAAAAATGTAACCTCTAAAGACCTAGAAAATAACCTATGCTTATTTCCACTGGCTCATGAGTTAAAACTTAACAATTCTCTGGGGTACTAAATAGCCTTTCTTTGCTCTGGTTTCCTAGGTTGTTTTCCAAATTCATGTTCATAAGGAAGCATTGCAATGAGCAAATGGCAAAGAAGCCTCCCCTCTGATTCTGCAAGATTGTCTACCGTTACTACATGGCAACCATTATGCTAAGTGTTAGGTAAATATTCATATGCATGACAACACTACCAAGGAAGTATAATTGGTATAATATGCCAAGGACATGTATTTACAGCCTTGGCTTGAAACATTGTTTGAAATGTCTCTATAATGTCCCTAGGGGGATGGTGGCAGTTTGCTCTGCTATCACTCGCCAAGGTTACATGCTTTGGAGGGAAGTCTGTCTTTCTTTCTCACTCTCATCCACTGCAGGACTGGAAGATTTTGGAGGTCAGAAACAACTTTGCTCTCTCTTTCACAGCACACTAGTGTACAGTAGGTGATCCACAAATATTGGGTAATCGTCACAAACCTTCTCTTCCCTGGCATAATACTAATTGCCTCCGGTGGTGTTCAATTCAAATCAATTTGATTCAACAAGCATGTATTGACAATGTCTGATTCTGCTGGCATGAAACCAGTTATAAAGTGTGCTTTTTGCCCCAAGGCAAATTTTAAAATATTTCCCCAAATTGAAAGTCAAACAGTATCAGAGCCCTTTGCCAGTGATCAGCAGGCGCCAAGTTGGAATTAGTAACAGCAATGAGAGCAATCCTGAGATTAAGAAAACATGACTTTCTCTGAGCTAAGGTTTCTACTTCTGACATTCTTCCACCTCACTACTTGTCCAGACAAACACAACTGAGCCAAGACACTAGATTGGGTAAAACTGCAGCATCTTCCCAGAATCTGATGAAATGTCACCATTGCACATAAGTTGATAGCACTTATATGGCAAGACCTCTGATAATTTACTCTTTCTACTAGGTTTGTCTTTAGGAATTTATACTCTTGGACAGGACTTATGTGTGCAATAAATACATTCATACTCAGAAATAATGATTCTGAAAGTTTAGCCATTGATTATTATGATGATGCTCCCTTTTGAAAATTCAGCTTCTCAAGTTGTTTTTGGAATCAGTTTGAGAGCCACAAATAAAGAGAGTAAGCCAGGCACATCCTTTTTCCTTGCTCAGGTATCACAGTGTATTTATCTTTCCTGATGAATATTGCCATGCAAGATACTCAACCTTACTCAACCTCCTTGGCTAATTAAAGAAAATTTGATGATTAAAAAACAGCAATAAACTGGAACACCTGGGTGGCTCAGTTGGTTAAGCATCTGCCTTCAGCTCAAGTCATGTTCCCAGGGTCCTAGGATTGAGTCCCTCATTGGGTCCCCTGCTCAGCAGGGAGCCTGCTTCTTCCTCTATCTGCCTGCTTGTGCTCTCCCTCTGATAAATGAATAATCTTTAAAAAAAAAAAAAAAGCAATAGTAACAGCAAAACTGTTTACAAAAGAGGTAGACTGGAATTTCATTGTGCAGCTTTTAGTGCATGGACATCTACTAAACACTTGCTCCTCGTGACTATAGCTGGTGCCACTAAGGGAGACAGAAGTGGTTAGAAATTATTCAGGCACTATACAGTTGGGGGGGAACTAAGCATAGAATTGAGAGAAAAATTAGAGAAATGTAAATTCAGTCATTTTATCACAAACCAGTAAATATAGAAAGTTATGAACTGAAGATTCTTAGGATCAGTATGATTAGATCTATTAAATCCTTGGCTGGCTCCAGATCTCAAGAAAACACTCATTCTGCACTGGGGTGAGAGCCGGGAAGAAGCAGAGATAACTTCTCAGGGACTGAAGAAAAGATGTCCCTGTGCTGGTGACAGGTTAGACATCTCAATACAAGGCTGGCTGTTCCAAATGTGGAAGTCACTGAAAGATGAGCGAGAAACAGATAAGGTCAAAGTGACACAGGGCCACTCTGCAATGCTGACTAACAAGTCATGGCAGAACAGATGGGACGAACTGTAAGAAGGCACCCCGCGCAAATCCTTTTGGCCCTGATCTCTCCTTCTGGGTTTGTAACCAGTGTGACCACACCACCCTATTTACACCACTGCTTGAAACTGATATTTCCTTTCCATTCCCAGCATCACGGCCTGTCACTTCCAAGCTGGATAACTGTAATCTCCTCTCCTCTAGACTTCCTAGTGTGAGCAGATGCTGTGATACCTCAAATTGTTATCTGTTACAATAAGAAAAAATATAGTGTAGGAAGTACACTTTGCTCCAGGAAAATAAATTCCAAGTCCTTTTCTTTATCAGCTGAAGAACCGAATGAAAGCTGGGCCCATTGGTAAGTCCTACTTGAGAAGATCTGTGGTAATCCACAACCTCATTATGAAGACTTGGTAAATAGTCTTAATTATGGAAAGAATAGAAATACATAGACTCTATACAGAAATGTTTACATGGACACTCAATTGGTGGGGGTGTGGGAGATAAAAAAGCAGTCATATTCAGAAAATACTAAGATTCTACCATTCGCACAGAAAAACCACAACATGAATGAAATATGCCTGCTATCAAGAAGTATTCACTTTGGTTGAAAATGATTTTTTTTTTTTAAAGTTCAAAGTGACATATTATTTCAGCTACTAGATAATGAGAATTTTATCAGGAAAAATCTGAAGAAAAAAAAAATGTAGATTTTGACTTCTTCAGTTGCCGAAGGACAAGGCAGTTTCAAAATAAGGCAATAGCAACCAAAATATCTGAGTGCTGTATGGGTGTATTTTTAAAGAAAAAATTTCTCAGTCACCTTGTATATGTTATGTTTTCCCATAGCAGGGAACCGTCTGGGCTGGCTCCGGTATAAGCCCAAGATTTGTGGAAGAGACAATAAAGTAAATAGATGGTAACCTAGTAACAAACAAATGAATTAAAAACAAAACAAAACAACAACAAAAAAACCGAATGTTTGCAAGAATGCTCCGTGGTCAAATGTTACAAAACACAACATACATTGTTCCTCTATCCTTTGGGAAATGCCATGCACACAGCAAATTAAAATCTCAAGAAATCTTAGTTAAAAAGACCAAAAATGCTTTTTGGATCCAACATATTTTTCAAACTTAGAATAGAATCATTTTTCTCTTTTTTCTGTCTATTTATAACCAATGAAGTCAATTTATGCAAAGCCTACATGTTACGTAGGATATTCCTGCAGTTGTTAAGAGCAAAGGTTTGCTGTCAGTCAGCAGAGAGTTGAAATCCCAGGCCTGCCATTTATTAGCAGTTTGACCTGAGAAAGTTTCAAAGTCTCAAACCTTTGTTCCTTTTCTTTCAAAGGGTAAAAGGAGCATCCACGTTGGGTTGAGAAGGGTGCTGAGCTCCGTTCCTGTTACAATGAGCACTGGTTATTGTATTAATAACACATGAAGTGCTTCATATTCTGTTAATTAAAATGTGTATGAAAGTCTTGCAGAAGCATGACTCTCTGGAAATCATCCTGCTTGTACACCTGCATAAAGCAGTCATTAAGGAAATCTAGACAGTCTGCTGCAAGGCGTTGAGAAAGAAGTTGTCTTGCCTGCTGTATGTAGTCTGTCTTGTAGATCTCTGCCTCACTCCCACCCTCAGATTTTCATGTTTCCTCCCGGTTTACTAACATACTCCAATAGAAATGCTGCCTTAGAGTTTCTACATTGACCCCCTGCCCCAAGAGCCCAACACTTTCAAACACACTTCTACCAATGGCCAGCCACTGTTTACTGAAGACAAAAGCAATGAAGAATTGATCTATTTTAAATCTTCCTGAGGTGCCTGAGTGGCTCAGATGTTAAGTATCTGCCTTAGGCTCAGGTCATGATCCCAGGGTCCTGGGATGGAGCCCAGCTTTGGGCTCTCTGATCAGCAAGGAGACTGCTTCTCCCTCTGTCCCTCCCCCTGCTTGTATTCCCTCTCTCATTGTCTCTCTCTCTGTGTCAAATAAATAAATAAAATCTTTTAAATCAATCGATCAATCAATCAATCGATCGATTCTCCCAATGTTGCAAAGTCTGACCTCTCTGGGGACCAGGAAGGGAGTCCTGTGCTAGATCCAGGACCCTCCAGCCTCCAAGGCAGCCCTTGTGTTGTTGCCTTGCACCTTGGGAAAACTCTTTAGCGTGGATGAGCTAGAGCTTTCTCACATATGATACCTGGCTGTGCGTGTTCAGCTTTCTAATTCATAACAAACTCCCCTCTGCTTCTCTTCTTAGGAAGTAGCTGATTTTCCTTAAAGACTTGTGCCCCAATTACTGACCAGAGATTCCACATCTAAAAATTCTATATTTAGAATATGAAATTAATTATCTTTTCATCATAATTTTAAGGATGTATATAGTGCTCGCCTTGGCAGCGCATATATTAAGGATGTATATAGCTGGCTTTGTATGATGATGGGATGTATTCGTGGACACCAAGGACTACCTTGTCTTCTGAGACTTTAAGCTTATGAAAAGCAGGTAAATGATTGCTTTCCTTTGAATTTCACAGCACCCGAACCAGCATCCAACATTTGGGGGAGTCTTTGATTAAAGGCAAGGGAAAATTGGCAAAATAGTGACTGTTGAGTAGGGTTTTGAAAATTCCAAACATTTTTGGCATTTTTCTTCTATTTATCCTTCCATAAACCTCTTATCTCATATTAAAAGTTAAGAGAATCTAATAACTTAAGAGGCAAAATTGTAATTCAAATTTTATCATGGTAAAAGGTTCTAAATACAACAAATAAACTACATAATATTATTTTTAGAATAGATTTAAGAATACATTTAGAATATAATGTAAAATATAGTCTAGCTGTCGGCTATCTAAAAAATAATCTTGTTTCTGTCCCTGCCCACTATAACATATACAATTGCACTTTTAACTGTGAATTAAAATAACTTCTTTCCAGTAAAATACTTATTCATTTAATTCTTAGGTGGATAAAATTCACAAGTTACTTGATTAAAGATATTTGAAGGTGCTGAAAAAAAAGTGAGGATAATAGTAATCATACCTTGAACACTCAGATGTTGACGTTACACTGTACTTATTCAATATACACAAATGCTACAAATTGTGTGTTTATAGTAATATTCAGAAAAGAGCACCATATTTCTGAATTCCTCCTTCGTAAATAAATTGTTGTGCTATCATAAAATGAAGATGTGTTATAATAACAAAACTATCACATAGTAACCCTTGCTCAGGCAAATATATAATTTGCAGTTTAACTAGATAACTCTCTCCCCTAAGAGACAGGAGAAATCTAGAGAGCCAAATCAAACTGCTTCTTCTACAGATTAAACCCAGAGAGACCATCTAAGACCCCTGGGAACCTGTGGATTTGAAGCTGGAATCTCTGTCTCTTGGCTTCCCAATCTATCTATAGGCTATATTTTCACGCATCCTTTGCAATTTAAACTTTCTACCAGTAGATATATCTGTTCAGTTACTGAAATAATATTTTAGATCATACAGTTCCCTATGCTTTGGGTCTCCATTTACAAAACTATTAAAAAGTAACGTATTTCTCAGTTAGCATTCCCCATTGGGAGAACTCATAATACTTCCCATTTAAATACAAACTCTGTAATAGCCAAAATATTTATTATAGAAAAACCACTTTCTACTTAGATATTGTATTTATACATTGAGGCTTTTCTCTTCAGGCAAAAAGAGTTAACAATTCTGATAGTGAGAATGCAATTTAAAGACCATTTAAAGTGATTTAACTTTTTTTTTTTAAACGTTCAGTTTAAATATGAAGGAGAAAAGCTCATTCCCCTAAACGAGTATTTTAATTAGGGCAAATTGCGAATTTTGTTCCAGCTATTAGGAGAGAAGTTCCTGTAAATTGACAATCATGTTTAAAAACTTTCTGTTTCCAAAATAAAATGTGTCAGTATATAATAGTCTAGAACATGCGTTAAATTCACTAAAACAGCCTTTCTCTCTCTCTCTCTCTCTCCTCTGTCTCTCTCCATCTGTCCCTTTTTATGGCTACTCATCAACTGTTGTGAGCTGATCATGTACAATGTGTGCATGAGATGATGTCCTTTGGTTTTGCAATGAAAAGAATTCCCTCCATGACTCTTCACCAGTCTACTGTAGACTGGCAGCTTGCCATCTGGAAAAACTGACACTTGGCTCCCCTGGGCCCACTGAACAGCATTGCTGCAAGATAGCATTAGGAGATGGAGAAGTTGGAAATGGGAAGCACAAACTACTTGACACAAATGAAATGGCACAGCTAGTCTGCTTTTCAAGTAGAAGAGGGAAAAAACAAAACCCAGGACTGTTGGCCTTTCAGAAGACTTTTATTTAACATCTTTTCTCAAAAAAAGACCCATTAGAACTCAAGAAAGGTAAAACTCTTTACTTTTTACTGGCTTACTTAAAGAAACAGAGTAGTTTATTAATGAGGACTCATCGAAGCTGACCGGTGTAGGTATTGTTCGGCTCATTTCTACCGTAAACAGCAAGAAGAAAAGCACTTAAATTTGGATTCATTGATTGACTTTATACAGTGGCTTTTTAAAAATCTTTTATACTTCCAAACAAGTTTTAATTGTTCATGAACTGTTTCCTCAACGATAAAAATGTAACCTCTTTTTAAAATAATAATTTGCCTATGTTTAAAATATGAAATATTACTATTGCTTATACTGTTAAAAGTAATCAAACTGCCAGTTCTCCTTTGATTATATACTCACTACAAAGAAGGCAGATACTATAATACATGGAATACTATATTATATCTAGGTATAGAGTCTGTACTTTATACTGGGACCCCAACATTAAAAGCATGTTGTTGCGGTGCCTGGGTAGCTCAGTGGGTTAAAGCCTTTGCCTTCGGCTCTGGTTGTGATCGAGCCCCGCATCGGGCTCTCTGCTCAGAGGGGAGCCTGCTTCTCCCTCTCTCTCTTCTTGCCTCTGCCTACTTGTGGTCTCTGTCTGTCAAATAAATAAATAAAATCTTTAAAAAAAAAATAAAAGCAAGAGAGAGAGAGTACAGTAGCAAGCAGGGGATGACGGTTGGGGTGGGGGAAGCAGAGGAGAAGGAGAACTAGATTCCCTCCTAGGCGGGGAGCCCAATGCAGGACTGGATCCCAGGACTCTGAGATCATGACCTGAGCCGAAGGTAGATGCTTAACTGACTGAGCCACGCAGGTGCCCCAAAAGCATGCTGCTATTTTATAATTCTTAAAGATGTACAAACCATTTAATGATATCTAGTTCTTATTAAGTACTTGCGATATTCTAAATGCTTAAAATTGATTACATTAACTTCCCTCATGGTCCTATGAAATTTTAAATAGCATGTATGTATGTTAAGCAACTGACTGAGGATACTTACGGAATAGGCAGGCAGTTTGACCCTGACACACATACACTCTCTACCCCAACTGACCCCCTGTCTGTATATAATATATATATAATTGAACGTCTTCTGTATACTTTCCCAAGCACTCCTTCTCCTTGGTTATTACTGCAATTAATGAAGAAGAAAATACCAAATTAAGAGCTACAAATACAAAAGCACCCCAGTCTCCAAAAAGTACCATATTCCAAGATTATATTTCACACCCAAAATCTAATTATAATTTTTCAATCTACTGTGTACTCCTGTAATTTTGTCAGGTAAAGCTTATGAACTTGTGCTTATTTTAGAATTCACTTATACTAATAGTAATACTTTTATTAATACTAATATTTCATTTTCATCTTTAAACCATTTATAACAGTAACTTTGTACAACAAAAGGGAAGCCCTTTTTATTCTAAATAACATCACTGTAATTTGTATTAAATAATAACATAAATGATGGGTACATTCAGAAACATGAGGAACTCTAATATTTTTTCCTTCCTGGAGAGTTCCTTTATTCTTCTCTATAGGAGTTATGTGTCATATTTTAAAGAATATATGTATATACATATGTATACATAATTAGTATTATTTCCAAGTCCCATATAGGATTTAGTGAAAATACTACTGCTAAGTAAAGATTAATTGATGAAATGCAGTACCTCTCAAGTTCTAATTCAATGATCTGTAGTCTTGGCTGCATTAATATGACCTGGGGAGCTATTAGAATCCCAAGACACAGGCCATACCCCATTTCAATTATGTCAGAATTTGTGGGGGTGGGGCATATTTTTAAAAGTCTTCCCAGGTTGATTCTCAACATACAATCAAGATTGAGAAAAATTATCTAGTTTGACTTAATTTTGCTCACTATGTTTCCCCAACACTACCTTAATTAGGCAATTACTTCCAGGTTCCTCTGTTCAGACAAAAGAACCAAATAAGCAATAAGCCCCCAGGTAGTAGAGGTATTAGTACTTAGAAAAGTAAGATGTTTGCTAAACTCAACTCTATCTTTAAAGTGATTGGCTTAACTGCTCAAATTACGATTTTAGACACATTGGATTTTCTTTCTTTCTTTCTTTCTTTTTTTTTTTTTTTTTAGTATTTTATAAGGTGGCAAAGTAGCTTAGTGGGAAATTTCAGATTGATGCCATATATTAATTTTTTGTTTATTGAGATGTAAACACTCATGTATATGAGTGTATATATGTATTTGTATGCTATATATTCTTAATATGAATTTTATATACCAAGTCAATAAGTATATTCTTTGTGTGCTTAATTTTAAGCTTCTAGAAAGTAAAAAAAAACAAAAAAACAAAACAAAACAAAACAAACAAACAAAAAAACCTTTGAGCACTTGTGTAGCTAGCAGTAATCATTGAGGCACATCTCTTTTAGATTAACTCAATGTAGACGAACTTTTTTAGAGGGTTTAAAGTTTGAGAGGAAAACACTAAGGAAGAGAGAGTAAAAAAAGAGAGGAATTTGGAATGTGTTAAAAAATATAAAACTATATTAACTATGTTAAAAAATATAAAATATGCTTCCTTGCATATTTTATTATATTGCCTCTGTCCTGAGATCACCATTTCTGAAATTGGTCAGGTAAAGAGTAATAAATAGTTATTAGAACTTTGACTCAGTGAAAATCTAAGATAAGAAATCCCTTATTTTTAGCCTCATGAGTTGCTGCTCAGACTTCAGTATAAGATAGCAGGATACTGGGGCACCTGGGTGACTTAGCTGGTTATGCGTCTGCCTTCAGCTAAAGTCATGATACCAGGGTCTTGGAATGGAACCCCATGAAGGGAGAGGGGGCTCTCTGCTCATTAGGGAGCCTAGTTCTCCCTCTCCTTCTGTCCTTCCTCCCTGCTCGTGCGTGCTCTCTTTCTCTCTCAAATAAATGAATAAAATCTTAACAAAACAAAACAAACAAACAACAACATCAAAAACAGGATATTGTGAGCTACTGCATTTTTTTTGTTATTATGAAAGTTTAAATCTCAGATGATTCCTTAGAGTTCTTCCCATCTAGTCTACTAGACTCATGGTTAAGTGGCTTTCCCCAGTTCACCTTTTTCTGACCCCATCTTAGTTCATATTTGGCCTCTTTGGGCAGGGGTCATCAATCTCCAACAGGTATCCTCATGCTATCACACAGGCTACAAAAAGATGGGCTGATCAAAGGTCATGTGGATGTGATCCAAGAGATATCCATCCAGATCTGTTCCATTTAAGCTCCGATTTCTCCCCCTAACAGCTTCCCCTAGTAGAGTGGTATAAATGTTCATGCCTAGAATAGAAATCACACACTTGGATATAATCAGGTTTCTCTTCCCCTGGGGATAGAAAAAGCCTGAACTTCCCCAGAGTTTTGAGCACACTGCTCAGATTATCTACCTTAGCTATTAGTCAATTTACTTTGATAACATATATTGGCAATAAAGACAGGAAAATAACCCAAATTAGTCAGATATACCTTTATTTAATGCAAACAACAAAATCAGAAAACATTTAAGAAAGGTAGGGACTCTCTTTCCTACGTGAGCAATTCATTATGAAAGCTTATTTTAACATAGTTTCTAGCTTCAATCAATTTCAACTCAAAAATTTAAGTTGAAAAATACAGTGGGCTAGAGACAAGTATGAATAATATTACTACTTTTTTTTTTAATCCTGCCCTTGAGGAGCTTCCAGTATAGAGTATAGTCATGCACAAATAATTGTATCCCATGGTATAATGGGAAATTGAAAACAGTTTAAAAGCAGTAAAGTTTAAAGACAAGGACTATTAAATGAACTGTCTGCAAGGATCAGTGGATTTAAACCTCATGCCTTGGCTAGCCTCCTGAATTCTCAAAGGAATGCTGAGGATGTAGAATTTAGGTAGGCTCTATTTTTCTCAAGCTACAAACTTTTCATCTCACATGAATAGAGGAAGCTTTCTCCATAAAAGTTGAATGCATTTTATAAGTTAAGTGGCAGACAATCTATGAGGTTGTCACTGGGAAGCCTAGGTTTCTTTCTGTAAGCACATCATTTATTAATTTCCTCCCAAAATGTCTGTCTTTCCTTCCTTATTGCAAGATGACTTAGGGCAAATATCTCCTTTCTTATCAGCAAATCAATAGACATTTAGTCCGGGATAGGATCGCCAAGTGAAAAAGGTAACTTAGTTTTTAGATAATTTCATCTGAGAGAAAATCTTAACTTCTCGGTAATGTTTTCTTGCCAACCACGCACTAGTAACATTCAAAGTCTGATTAAATTTTGGAGGTATAGATATGTATTTTTTTCTTTTTTTTTAAATTTTTTATTTTTAATAAACATATATTTTTATCCCCAGGGGTACAGGTCTGTGAATCACCAGGTTTACACACTTCACAGCACTCACCAAAGCACATACCCTCCCCAATGTCCATAATGCCACCCCCTTCTCCCAAACCCCCTCCCCCCAGCAACCCTCAGTTTGTTTTGTGAGATTAAGGGTCACTTATGGTTTGTCTCCCTCCCAATCCCATCTATGTATTTTTTTAAGAACTTAAATTTAAAATTAACTCATGATTATCAAAATGGACTTAAATGTCTTTTTGCTAAAGGAAGGAAAAATGTGTTAGATGATGAAAGCAAACAAAACAAACCCAGCATATATGAAGAGTCTGGCACTGTCAATTCTTTAAGTCCTTGGTTAAGTATGTTGAAATTACATTAAGAAATGAATAATTTGTAAGGTAAAACAAGAAAAAAATGGAGAATGAATAATACTGATGGAACAGATTCTATTCTGAATGTAAAAGTCATCTTACCTCCAGAGAGGTGGATAAGTGGTAGGAAGCCAAAGGCAGCCACAGCTGAAAACTATCCTTATATTAAATTTAAAGTCTCAGAAAAGGATGACAAAAAATATTGTATGATATTATTCAAACTGCATTTACTTACTAAACTATCCTCATAAACTTATTCCCTTGGAAAAATACATCTATCCCAAATATTAATTAGGAAATTCACGTAGTGTGAGTACAGATGTGACCAAACACAATGGGAGTGCTGGTGATGGTAATGGGACTGAAAGTAGCTGTTTCCTCATGGGGAAACAGAGGTAAGAAGTGTATGTGGTCCTGAAGGACATCTGATGACTTGGGGCAGGGGGTGCTTTACTGCACTTATCTCCCATGCACACTTGCAGATGTGGCACATAGAGCTTGACTGATAAGTCTTACAGCATATCCTTGAATATTCACAGTGGTTACAGCTCTCAAATCGAAATGGTCCCAATAGTAATGGCTCAAGCTATAGAGCTCAAGTAATATAAGCACTTACCGCTTGCAACACAAGCAACAGGAGCCCTCTTGTTTTCATATCATCCCTTCACATAACCAACAACCTTAATGGGCATGCACAGTGCCATCTCAGCGGCCATCCCACGTCTTTCCCATTTTGCATTTGACGTGTCTGAACTTCTCCATCATCTGAAGTAGCCAACAGGAGGACCTGTCACCCAAGCAGTACACCTGTGTGTATTTGAGTGAATATCACAGTGGCCCCTTTTTTTGGTCCAGTGACAGAACCCTTATGATGAATGTTTCTAAAATGACATTTGAGATGACAAGGGATGAAAATCCCCGTGTCAGAGATCATAGTTCTTGGGGTCTCCAGAGCCGCGTTTTTGTCAGTAAAACTGGCTGTGTGCAAAGATGTAGCAAAATGGGCAGCCCTCACATCAATTTGTCATCTCAGGCCATGAAACTCACTTGTGGCAAAATCAATACAGACTTTCAGGCTCCCTGATAAAGAATCAGAGAAAATTTTATTTATTCTTTTACTTTGCAAATGTTACCTTTAAATCCAACGAGGAAAAACTATATGCTGGACTTTCCTATAAAGTTGAACAAAAATAATAATAGTGTCCATATTCTATTAAAGAAGTAATCTAGGATGTTTTCAGGGCATGGAAACTCACCATTTCATTCCGATGGTTGGACATAGAAATAAAAATAGGTTTATAATGGTAAGTAAAGCAATCCTGATAGATTAAAAATTGTACCAAAATGGAAAAGATCTGTAAAGCAGCATTTACACAAAAATGAGAATACTATTGTGTTATTTCACACTCATGACTTCAAGTATTTTAACCACAGCAAAATAATTTATTATATAAAGTCCAAGGAAAATATGGGGTGGGGGGGTAGTTGTGGTTTCTGAGTGAAGCCTAAAATTATAACAGTTTGGTTAAATAATAACACAAACTAACAATATATACTTGAGTCAACATTTATTTTTCCAGGCACTGTGCTAAGAACTCTATGTATACTTATAAATTAATCTTTATAGTAACCATTGAAGTAGACACTCTTAATATCTCCATTTTACAAAAAAAGATAATTAATTGAAGTATAACGAAAATAAGTAATGGCACAAGGATTCAACGCTAGTAAGTAGTCCAGCTAAGGGAAGAACCCGGGGAAAATCACTCCTGAGCAGGCGCTTTTAAACACTATGGAAATGCAGATGAAGGCTTTTCCTCCAGGCAACTGTAAGAATTTTGTGTCTAAACTCAATGATTTTGGAGAAATTACCTGTAAGAGGGACAGATTTTTGCCTAATGACACTTGATATTACTAATAAAATACTATTGTATCCATAATCATACTATGTGTTAGCTTTGTGAGCCCCTTGAAATTCCTCAAGTGTTAATGAAATTAATGAAAGGATTCTCTAAAGAAAAAAAAAAGCATTTGTTTCTAGGATACTCAATATCATCAACTTATCTAATTCCAGAAATACTCCAAACCATTTTTTTAAAGATTTTATTTATTTATTTGAGAGAGAGAGAGAGAGCATGAGAGAGGTCAGCAGGAGAAGCAGACTCTCCACGGAGCAAGGAGCCCCACGCGGGACTCGATCCTAGAACTCCAGGATCATGACCCAAGCGGAAGGCAGTCACTCAACCAACTAAGCCACCCAGGTGCCCTTCTCCAAACCATTCTTATCCAAGCTTTGGTATTTTATACCTCTCAAAATTAATTCCAGTGGATATTAGCTAAAAAATGAAAGATAATACCAATTAGTTTTAATTTAAACATGCTTAGCAATCACACACACACACACACACACAACACCCCAAATATAAATTCTAAGGCTGATCTGGCAATGCTATGTAAGTTCCATTCTTCAAATTAATCTACTATTGATTTACTATTATATTGCTGCCCCTTTCATTTTGAAACTTACAGTGTAATTGTCCTTGTTTACTAAATTAAAAACAGTTTTCACAGAGGCAATGTTTAGAAAACAGATGGATTCATCTCGTACAAAAAGCACTTCAAATTTATTCTGCCAGTCTCTACAGAATGAAAGAACACAACATAAAATGCATAGTATCCTATGTAAAAATAAATCAACGCATTTCCCATAAGACATCAGCCTGGATTTTGTGGTCAAAGAGTTTCCACAGAACAAATCATTTTTGCCATCCTGACGAGTGTTTTAGGGATGTTAGAGGAATACTATCAGTTTCCTAACTGGGTGTATTACTATATTCAGAGATATTCAGACGTCTAGTTTTCTGCCTGACACTACTCAACATTTTGTAGGAATTCAAGCATTGGATGTTGGTCCATTACAAAAAAAAAAAAATGGTGTTTTAAATACAGCTTGCTAGTAACATATGGAAACAAAAGAACACTACTAAACTGCAATCAAATTGCTGTTTTTGTTTTATAACACAAGGCTATAGCTGAATGGAATTTAAGATCCTAAAGTCAAAAATATATTTTCAGGGCGCCTGGGTAGCTCAGTGGGTTAAGCCGCTACCTTCGGCTCAGGTCATGATCTCAGGGTCCTGGGATCGAGTCCCACATGGGGCTCTCTGCTCAGCAGGGAGCCTGCTTCCTCCTCTCTCTCTCTCTGCCTGCCTCTCCAACTACTTGTGATTTCTCTCTGTCAAATAAATAAATAAAATCTTTAAAAAATATATATATATATTTTTT